>NC_086330.1:136477726-136660038 GCF_032445375.1 Bacillus rossius redtenbacheri | reverse complement strand
ATTTGACCTGATTATTTATATCTTTGTTACCTGTGATTAAAATGCTCCTACCCAAACGACTTGCCATGGATCCCAGAGCAGTACACATTGCGACACTCCGAATGCTCTAGCTATCAAATCGATTACTGTAGACTCCAAAAAATATACATTTAAAAAGATTAATCAATGTGCAGAAACTAAATTTAAAAGACTTTTACGTATGGTCTTTTAAGTTTCTGTAGTTTATATAATTTTTATTTTATTCCAGAAATTCGGTAAAAACATTATTTCTAAATTTGTGTTGTTTCATCTTGCTTATTTTGCATAGTATATATATATTTTTTTACTTCTATACTACCACATATATAATAGGTGTTGTGAAATTTTTTTATTTGTTACCTTAAATGATACAACAAAAACAAGTTTGTAGGATTCATGTTTGTGGAGCACTGCAAGGAGCTGCTATTTATTTATTTTATTTATCGACTTTGTTGGTGGCAAAGTTAAGGGCATACGCCTTTTCTTACACTTAACCACATTAAACATTTACATTTCTCTACATCATCATTACATATCTACACTAATATTATAAACAGGAAAGATTTGTATTTTTTTGTGTGTGTATGTTTGTAATGAATAAACTCAAAAACTACTGTGCCGATTTCTAAAAATTTTTCACTATTAGAAAGCTACATTCACCCTGAGTAACATAGGCTATATTTATTGCTAGAAAAGATAAGGAAGGAATCTTTACTAAAACTTTAGTAACGTAATCCAATGTGTAAAAAAATGCCATAAAACATCTTATGTCGCATGCGCTGCGGAAACTATTGATGATAGAACAAAAGTATGTCCTATACAATATTAAAGAACATATCAATAACTACAAAAAACTTTGCGATACTATATGTCCAACTATTATAGTTATGTCACAATAACCACTTTTTACATTTTAAAAGTTGATAGAAATACCGACCAAAATTAGACCATGTTATTCATACTTCTGTTAAATTCCTTATCCAAATAAATCATATTGTTTTCAAGACTGTTTCAATTTCTGTAAATTACTTTTTGAATTGTTCAAATCGGCTATTCCAATCAATAGATATTGCTAAATTAATAAATCATAATTCCAACTATACGAACGACAATCGAGTGCCGAACGCTCGCAGCGACTTATTGCACAGTGAGAAAGACAACAATCGTTAACAACTAGAATGCGTAATATAATTTTAGCTCATACTAATATATCAGCATTCAGTTACGATCCACATATTGATTATGCTCTCAGAACAGCATCCAAATCGGAGCAATGAATAAGGTTTGTCCTAAATGTTTTGCTAAAAAATGGAATGATGAAGCGAGCGGTATGTGCTGCGCGTCTGGGAAAGTTATTCTTTCTAATATTAAAGAGCCACCAGAACCAATAAAAAGCTTTTGACTAATAATCACACATATTCCGCGCATTTTTTAAATAATGCACGTAGATACAATAGCCTTTTTCAGATGACTTCGTTTGGGGCGAAAGAAATTAGAGAGGGAAATTTTATGCCCACCTTTAAGGTAGAAGGGCAAGTCTATCATCTTATAGGTAGCCTCTTACCACCAGCAGGACAAAGCCCTCAATTTCTGCAAATATATTTTATTTCAGAAGCTGACCAACTATCATTGCGATAAAACATGGCCCCTATGCTAAAAATAGATTTGATTAACGAATTGCAGACCGTATTAAATAGCCACAACATGTACATACGAAGTTATAAACATGGTATCGAATTTAACAACCCTGAAAGTTTAAAATTAATCATTCACTCTGATCGCACACCTCTGGCAGAATACCAGGGCAGATATAACGCTCCTTCCATAAATGATGTGGCCATTCTATTGGTCGACGAAGACAAAGGACCCAGGGATATTGTACTGCATGGTAGAGACGGACAAATAAAACGAGTGTCGGAATTGCACCGCACCTACGATCCGTTACAATATCCACTAATATTTGAATCAGGAGACGACATATATTATGTGACTATTCCTCAGCAGAATGCCTTACGAAATAAGACGGTGTCATGTATTCAATATTATGCCTATCGTTTAATGATTAGGACCAACTGTTTTAGCACACTGCATTATTACAAAGATTTGTTTAATCAGTATTGTGTGGATATGATGGCGAAGATGATTTCAGAAAGGTTAAATTTTATTTGCCGAAACCACCAAAAGCTTAGAGCAGATGACTATATTCATTTGAGGGATGCTTTGAACCAAGACGCAAGCGTAAATGCTGCCAATATAGGTCAGCATGTCATCTTACCGTCAACATTTACTGGGTCTCCGAGGTATCTCCACGAAAAGACGCAAGATGCTATGAACTTTTTCCCGGTCAGCGATCTTTCGAACGGTATGACATCATCGCTCGAGTGTTTCACTTAAAAATGAAAAAAAAAAAAAAAAAAAAAAAAAAAAAAACCTCATAAAAATAATCACAAAAGACGCGATTTTTGGGCCGGTCAAATGTTATATGCTTACTGTAGAGTGGCAAAAAAGAGGACTGCCGCAATGAAAACATGCAAAATATAGTGTAAAATACACCAAAAACGACACTCACTGCGTTTTTTGACCTGTGCAGTAGTGACGGATTTGCTAAAACACTACTCTATCATGAAGTCCCTCATTACTATACATGGGATAACAATAAATTTTCTAGAAGGAAACGTGGCCAAGACGTAGTTGGACAACCCGGCATAAAGAAGATGCGGCATTGGGAAGAGTGTACAGCATTCATCCTTCCCAGTCAGAATGTTTTTATTTCAGGATACTACTTCATCATGTACGTGGCCCAACATCGTTTCAGGACTTAAAAACAGTTGATGTAATTGTTAAAGAAACTTACAAAGCCGCTTGCCAAGATTGATGTTTGCTGGAAAATGATAACCAATGGGAAATAACTTTGAGAGAAGCTTCGATTTCTCAATGTCCGTTAAAGCTGAGAGAATTGTTTGTGGTGATATTATTATTTTGTTTCCCCCCCCGAACCTCTCAACTTATGGGACACTTTTAAAGACGATTTGTGTCAAGATATCAGACACATAGCCCAACAACAAGGTCAAGATTTTGATGTTTATAATGAAAACAAACTTTAGAGAATTGAACGACAAAAATTTAAGATCCTGATAAACATTTGGTTGAATGTACGGGATCGTGTCTCACGGTTATGGTAGCTGTGGAGATAATTTAAATTGGCCGACAGATATTGAGGGTATCCCAGCCGCAGTGTATTGTAAGCATAATCAGCATGTGCATATCACGCCCCTGTGTGAGTCTAAACTATTTCAACTGCTTATAGTGCAGTGTGCTGAGGCGCACTGCTTCCGTCACATCTTATTAATTACGTGATGTCTTTTTTTGTTTTCTTTCACCTCCTGTATCTTTTTAATAGATCCCAACTCATCAAAAGGGAGGTATATAAAATTAAGATATACATAAGTATTCCATGAATACAAAAGTTTACAACACGTTAAGCTACACAGTACAATATTGAGTAGAGCGTGACCGTAGTCGTCAAACCGTGTCTCTTACAATATGTGTTCGCTACACGGGCGAGAAGTCTTATATGTCAAACAGTACTACCTTAAGGTTAACATTGAATACTTAATTCTACTCCTAACTTCGTACACGCGCGTGTGGAGCGTATAATTTAGTTCGGTTATACAACAGTGGTTACAGACTTTAAAGTACATACGTAAATATTACTAGTGTCACAGAAACGTGTCTTTAATTACTTCTAACAACGTATATATTGGAACAGTGTTTCTGCAGGGGTTGGGCGCATCGCGCACATTTTCATAGTGAGCCTAAGCAGACAATATAAGGAAGCGAGGCACGTTCTACGTTAAGTATACGAGAGACGCAACAGAAGAAAACCCGATAGTGCAAAATGTACATATCCTCCTAAGACGGGAGCGGGCCGGTTTCCCGGCCATGGGCGGCGCCGAGGACAAGAACTAGTATAAATGAAAAAAGAAAAATTTAGAATTTTGAACGTGGCGGCCAAACGTAAGCGAAGGGGAATTCAAGCCACTACACACCCACACTCACCCACCCATGACCGGTGACCGGACGCACCACCCGCGACAAACTATTCGCACTAGAACTATGTACTATCTAAGAACGAGGCGAGCGCGCCCAGCCCCTTTATACTCTAAGGAAATTAGTCCGGCGTAATAACACACACATGCATAGTTACAAGCGACAAGCAAAATCCTTCCGCGCACCACAAGCGCCTAGAGAGGGGACACGTTGACGTCAACACTGGAGGGAGAAAAGGAGGGGTAATACTCCGCTCAAGGGACGGCGCACTCACAGGAGGTGAAAGAAAACAAAAAAAGACATCACGTAATTAATAAGATGTGACGGAAGCAGTGCGCCTCAGCACACTGCAACCACCCTCGCTTAAGGGAGAACACACCCCTGACGAAACAAGTGCTGGAAGGTGTAGACTTCGGCAATCGCATACATGCAGGCGGCCAAACGGGGGGGGGGGGGGAGTACGATGATCTTGAAGAAGACTTCCCGTGCCCGCATCTTGTTGCGCAGGCGGCAAACTAGCGCACTGTGCTCCTTCCTTCGACACGATTGCGTTCCGAACAATGCCGTGGCTCCCAGTGTTAGCGCAGTCAACGACTCGGAGCATGTAGTCGTTGAGTCGGGTATCAGAGTTATCAATATACTCGCCACGCCTCACGTTGTTGACGAGAGATTCAATGAGAGGAGTACGTGCGGTGCGCCGATGGGGGAATAGCAACTGACTCACCCCAAAGGCGCGTCTTCAAGCGTCCGAAGTTCCAGCATCCGGGACCACCAGTAGTAAGCGGCGGCGATGGCGAGCACGGTACTGCGAAGACTGCGGCAAGGGGAAGGGGGGGGGGAAAGCGGCGAAGCGTGGATCTCAGGCGGTGACGTACGAGGGGGGGGGGGGGGGCCCGGCCCTCCCGTAGCAAGTCGGCTAAGGTGATCGGCGATGACAAGTCGAAGCGCAGGCTGGGGGGGGGGGGGGAGACGAAGCACACGCGAATTGAGTCGGAGTATCGGAAGGGGGGAAAGAGAACTTCACTGTTCTGGCGCATAAGCGGAACACTAATACACAATCTTTAAGAGAAATCAACAATATTTTACTGCCATATCCATAAATATAGATAATAAACTCTAAAAAGATACAGAAGATACACCAAAGTTGTTTCACAACTCTAACGCACATAAGCCACCAACAAGTATACATTGAAAAAGGATTATAACCCCACACGCCAACCACAAAACCAAGCGTACGTAATAGATTACAAATTTACAAGATTACAAAAAAAAATTTTGGAACACGCGCGTGTACTATACTATAAACGATTTATTGTTAAGCATGATACGCTTTTAAATGGCTAACGTGGCTTTTCCTCAGACGCCCTCGTGTGCCGGGTTTAGCCAAGAGCACCGTGTTGGCCCCCAGAAACCTAGAGATCCTATACGGGCCGACAAAGGGGGGGATAAACTTAGAGCCCAGCTTCCCAATCTTTGAGGGGAGCGCAAAATTGCGTACCAAAACAAGGTCGCCTACTTGAAAATCGCTCGGATGTCTGCCAGTATTGTACGCATCGGAAACCCGTTCCCTGGCCCTTTGCAAATTAATTGCCACGGAATCTACGATAGCTTCGAGTGCTGAAGGGTCCCAAGCCTCATCTACGGGAGGGAGTCCCCAGATATTAAGGAGAGGGTGAGCGAAACTGCGGCCCAAAAACGGGACAGAGGGGGGGAACCCAGTGGCAGAATGAACAGCACTATTGAGGCCTATCGAAATAAATTCAATGTCTCGGTCCCATAGAGTCTGATCTTCTCTGTAATAAGCTGTGAACACGCTTTTTAGGACTTTATTCACCCTTTCGGACATATTCCCCTGGGGGAAGTAAGCGCTGGAGTGAACAGGCTTCATGGCCCACTCCATGCACATGGCTTGCCATTCCGCTGAGCGGAAATAAGAAGCGTTGTCCGACACGATGATAGCGGGGGCTCCCAGTATCTGCCAGACTCGCGTCCGAAGAGCGCGAGTTATCGTAGCTGCTTTGAAATTCCGTAGAGGTAGTAGGATAATGAATTTTGAAAAAATATCAACTAGAACTAATAGGCAATTGTTCCCCAGCGTAGACCGGGTTAACGGCCCGAATATATCGACGTGCACGGTGTGCCAGGGGGCCACGGGAGGGTCAGCGGCATACATCCCTATTTTCCCACAAGAGGGGGGCTTGGAAACCTGACAATCATGACACGCGCGCACGTATTGACGTACGTCGCCGCGTATATTGGGCCAGGCAAAATGAGCGGAAATTTTTTGAAACGTTTTCGAGATGCCGAAGTGACTGCCCAGAAAAGAACCGTGAAAGTATTTAAGGATCAGGGGGCGTAGTGAAACAGGTACTAACATTTTACGCGCTCGTCCCGACTTCCCTGTGTAAAAGACGACACCGTTTTCAAAAACATAGGGTACGTCGGCGCCGGCACTAATTTGGCGACGAATGTCACTACAAAAAGGATCTGTAGACTGTTGCTCTTTAACATTAACGTAGGATTCCGGAAAGATTCTACTTGTATTCACGTGAGCCTCGACAAGTGGGCTAGTGAGCTTATCGTCCTCCGAAAGGTGGGTATCAACAGAAAATTCTTCCGGATTGAACATCCGTGAAAGCGAGTCAGCGACTACGTTTTCAGTTCCTTTTACGTGTCGGATAACGAAATCGAATCGGGATAGGCGGAGGATCCACCGGCCCAACTTACCCAGTTGGTTGGGGTGGTTAAACAACCAACTAAGGGCCTGGTTGTCCGTATACAGGTCGAATTCGGACCCTTCGAGGTAGGAGTGAAACTTCTCTACGCCGAAGAGGCACCCAAGGGCCTCCTTCTCGTATGTACCGAGCCGTTTCTCCCCATCTGACAAAGTTCGGCTGGCGTAGGCAATGGGTCTGAAGGAACCGGCGATTTCGTGACTAAGCACCGCGCCCAAAGCTAGAGAAGAAGCGTCCACATGTAGAGAAAATCTTTTATCGAAATCGGGTAGAATGAGGACTGGGGGACTCGCTATGACTGCCTTTAATTTATTGAAAGCAGTATCACAATCCTCTGACCATGTGAAGGGGACGTGTTTCTTCCGAAGCGAATTCAGGGGCGCGCACAGTCGCGCAAAATTGGGTATAAAGCGCGAATAGTACCCCAATAATCCCAAAAAACGCTGCAGGCCCTTCAAGTTCCGGGGGCGCGGGAAGTTTACTACCGGGGATACCTTGTCCGGATCCATCAACAACGTACCCTCGGCAATCACATACCCCAAGAACCTGACGGACTTTTGCGCCAGCGAAATTTTTTCGGGATTGACGGTGAGGCCTGCACCGCGTAATCGCAAAAAAACCTCGCGCAAATGCTGCATATGTTCACCAAAGGAATTGCTATAGATGATGATGTCATCGATATAGTTGAAGGCAAAAACCATTTTAACGTCTCGCAGAATGTGGTCTAGGACCCGGCTAAGAGCCTGACTACCAAACTTTACTCCCATGGGTATTCTTTTATATTCGTACTGGCCCCAAGGGGTAGAAAAGGCCGTGTAGGGTCTGCAAGAAGGGTCTATGAGGCACTGGTGGAAGCTATTGTTGAGGTCGATAACGGAAAAAATTTTGCTCTTTCCCAATTGTTGTAGGGCCATTTCTACGGTGGGCAAACCAAAATTATCGTTAATTATTTTCCTATTTAAGGGAATAAAATTATGAACAATGCGGTAGTCTACGCCGTTTTTCTTAACCTTTAAAAAGGTAGGGGTGCTGTAGTTGGAAGTTGAAGGAGCTATGACGTCGGCTTTCAAAAGTTTGTCAAGAATTTCTCTCATTTTAGTCATCAGTATGGGGTTAGGCTTAAAAAATTTAGACTTAACGGGTTCCACGTCTTTCAAATAGAACTTGTACGGCTGCAAGTCACATTTTCCAATTCTTTTCGTAAGGACATCCGGGAACTCCATACGGAGATCCTGCAGAATCTTATCCTCCGCGGTATCAGGCGTAACTTGATCGCTTTGAAGCACATAATTACGCGAAAGGGTTTTCGAGCACAAGGGCACGTCGAAAAGGGGTTCAAAACCAAAATTGATTTTACGGTTGGCAACATCCACCCTGGCTCGCGTTCTCCCTAAAAAATCCAATCCCAAAATCATTGGAAGGGAAACGTTAGGCACAATCAAAAAAGAATGCCGCCATGAAAACCTGTCTATTTTAAGATGCAGATTTAGAAGAGACGTAGCATGAAGCAATTTGTTATCAGCCAAGCAAATACTTGTGCGAGCGTGTTCGCTAATAGAAAAATGCCTCGAATGGACGCGTTGTAGGAGTTGTTCAACGAACTTATCACTGACTAAAGAGTGAGTAGCCCCCGAGTCTACGAGCGCCAAAATAGAAAATCCAAAAAGGAACACATTAGCAAAGAGCAGGGAATTTTGCACCGAGAAATTACCGTCAGCACTGGGGCCGCAACGCATCCCTACACGCGCGGTCCTCCGGCGTTTCCCGGACATTGGTCACGAAAGTGGCCGGGGCTGCGGCAGCGGAAACAAAGACGCTGGCTGACGTCACGAACGGGTTCAGTGCAATCAGACACGAGGTGTCCGTATCTCGTGCAATTACTGCACCGATAACGACCGCTGCGGGGCGCCGGCCCATTAGATTCCATAGGTGGAGCAGAAGCGGCCATGCGCTGCGTGACGGGTGCACTTACACTCGCCGCGTGAGTTGCGCGAGTTACACTGGGGCTTCGCGGATTCAGGTCTCTCGCGCGAAAAACTTGTCCTGCGGATGCATGGTCCCCAGACGGAACCACGGCGCGCCTACTCAACCCGGGCGCACTGGGAAATTCTTTCGCATAACATTCATGCGCTACAAGTCTGTTTTGAATTTCTACGCTCCAAGCGCGCAGCTCCAACATGGTGGTGGGGACTGAGAGCATCGAACCATGTTGCAGAGTAGACGGAGATACATTCCCCAAAATGATTTCCACTAAACTTTCCTCCAGGAGTCCGAGATCTAGCGCTTCTGCGAAAAGACTAACAGAGTTTATGAAGTCTGAAAGTGACTCGTGGGGCCGCTGAAAACGGTAAACGAATTTGCGTTTACACGTTTCCAGTACTCTGGGCGGGCAAACCAATTTTAAAACATTTGCCTTAAAGACGTCAAAGGAAGAGCCGGCGGTGATAGCTTCACTGAGAAGCGAAACGTACGCGTCGCTACACTTACTCAAATAGGCTTTGAGAAAATCGGCCTCGCTCACCAGCTTCAGGTTATACATCCTGCTAGCTTCCGCTAATTGCATTAGAACCGCGTCCGGGACATTTCCCTCTAAGCGCGGCAGGGTCTTAAGCGCAGACAGGAACATCTTTTGACTAAATACGGGCGCGGCTCTGGGTTCAAGTGCTACGCCGACAGGAGGGTGTATCGCAGCGGCTGCGGTTTCCCGCATGTGAGCAATTACACGTATGCGCAACTCGCGTACGGTCTCGGATTCCCCAACTTCCAGCCCGTGATCACCCAATTAATCCAACAAATCTTCTCTACGCAAAGTGTAAACCCACCCGACGGCGGGGGCGGCTGAGGAACTGGCCATTACACTACCTATCTAGTGGTCACCTGTTAAGCTAATATTACGTTGCTGCTCACCAAGTAAGCAGAGTGGCGCAGGTTGAAACATACCACGATGTACGTTTACTAAAGCAAGTATCCCAGACCCCTCCCATATAGTCGTGATATTTTCCAACCTGCCGGGGAGGAGCATACGGCTATCAATCAGCATAAATAGAGTATATCTTGGTGTAAGGGTAACTGTGCATTAAGGGATGACCACTAGTCTACTCATATACAAGAAAGATTTCAAGTATCTTTTTAATAGATCCCAACTCATCAAAAGGGAGGTATATAAAATTAAGAATACATAAGTATTCCATGAATACAAAAGTTTACAACACGTTAAGCTACACAGTACAATATTAAGTAGAGCGTGACCGTAGTCGTCAAACCGTGTCTCTTACAATATGTGTTCGCTACACGGGCGAGAAGTCTTATATGTCAAACAGTACTACCTTAAGGTTAACATTGAATACTTAATTCTACTCCTAACTTCGCACACGCGCGTGTGGGGCGTATAATTTAGTTCGGTTATACAACAGTGGTTACAGACTTTAAAGTACATACGTAAATATTACTAGTGACACAGAAACGTGTCTTCAGAAACGTGTCTTTAATTACTTCTAACAACGTATATATTGGAACAGTGTTTCTGCAGGGGTTGGGCGCATCGCGCACATTTTCATAGTGAGCCTAAGCAGACAATATAAGGAAGCGAGGCACGTTCTACGTTAAGTATACGAGAGACGCAACAGAAGAAAACCCGATAGTGCAAAATGTACATATCCTCCTAAGACGGGAGCGGGCCGGATTCCCGGCCATGGGCGGCGCCGAGGACAAGAACTAGTATAAATGAAAAAAGAAAAATTTAGAATTTTGAACGTGGCGGCCAAACGTAAGCGAAGGGGAATTCAAGCCACTACACACCAACACTCACCCACCCATGACCGGTGACCGGACGCACCACCCGCGACAAACTATTCGCACTAGAACTATGTACTATCTAAGAACGAGGCGAGCGCGCCCAGCCCCTTTATACTCTAAGGAAATTAGTCCGGCGTAAGAACACACACATGCATAGTTACAAGCGACAAGCAAAATCCTTCCGCGCACCACAAGCGCCTAGAGAGGGGACACGTTGACGTCAACACTGGAGGGAGAAAAGGAGGGGTAATACTCCGCTCAAGGGACGGCGCACTCACAGGAGGTGAAAGAAAACAAAAAAAGACATTACGTAATTAATAATATGTGACGGAAGCAGTGCGCCTCAGCACACTGCAACAGTACTGAGTTATATGGTCTCGTGATTTTAGGTTAAAAAAATTGGTTGTTAGTAAAGTCGGTTTACGGACGATAGTTTAACGTGACAACGTCATAACAAAACATTGATGAAATGATTGCATACTTTTATGAATAAAATTGAATCATTTTTATTGAATTATCACTATTTGGTATGGACACAAAGAAGGATTGAAATGAAATCTACAATTTAATTGATAAATTTACTTTTATTTGCACTCATTAATTCAAATATGTTTATTACTTTACCGAAGAGATTATTTGAACTATAACTTTTATACATGTTTGCTATTTAACTTCAAGATCGTCTAGAATGTTTTACGCTTTTTCGCAATTACACATTTAACGACGAAGTTTGTTCGTCGTGAAATTAAACGTAGAATTTAATAAAAATGCCCTAGCAGTTAATAAAATAAGTATTAGTAAGTTTAAGAAAGAATTTCGGCTTTAATCTCCAACCCAGACGCTCGTGGAGCGCTGGGGCCGAGATTAAAATTCGTCGAGAATATTTTACGTTTTTATGTCTTCCAGTGCTCAAAATGATATGCAATTGTGGCCCCGGGCACGAAATGTTATTTATAATTCATTAATAATAACGCTTCTCGCGATAAACAAAGGAAAATATGTATTAACGAGTGCCTGGTTACCACGGAAGCGGGTAGATAGCACGATTAGTTCGGTTCGCGTCCGTCACCGTAGATGACAGCACCGTAGGGGAATAATATTATTTCGTTTTTATAATACGAGTTTATAACAAATACGCATCCCAAATACACCAAACGTATTTATGATGTATCACAATATTTTTTTAAATCATTGTGCAAAATATCCCGGGTTTAGTTTGAATTATTATGTGTAACTGTAAAACACCATTGTTCGTACAAAAGAGGATAGATAGCGCGATTCGTTCGGTTCGCGTCCGTCACCGTAGATGACAGCACCGTAGGGGAATAATTTAATTTCTTTTTTATAATACGATTTTATAAAAAATACGCATCCCAAATACACCAAACTTATTTATAATGTGTTACAATATTTTTTAAACCTTGTGCAAAAGATCCCGGGAGTAATTTGAATTATTATGTGTAACTGTAAAACACCATTATTCGTACAAAAACGTATTTGAAAATTCAATATTACTTTTAAATAACCGTACCGATTGTGCTGAAAATCGGTGGACGATCGTTAAATTACATAATATTAATAATTCAAACGACGAAAACGTGATTGAAAAGTCAAATCGATGGTTGTTCCAATCGAGTGGAAGAGAGATGCGGCACAAGCGTACAATGAGCGTAACGGGACACATCGTAGTGGGACAATGTGCGTTACGGGACACTTTTTCGTGCGTGCAATCGGCGTTCATCGATTTATTAGACGCTTTCACGTCAAAAATTAATCTTACACAGGAGTTCTGGAGATTCTGAAGTCGTTTTGCTAATTTATCAGTCAAATCAGGAAACAAAACATCGCAGTAATCAAAGTGCGGCATAATTAAGAATTGAATAAGGATGGTTTTAATGCTGGGAGGGGTGGAAGGGGGAGGGGAGAAAAATGTATAAGCATCATAAGCAATGCACGAAGATCTCTATTTTCTTGCTAATTTGCATTACCTGATCCTTCCAGGTTAAAGTTGAATTTATCATAACTCCCAGGTTTCTCACAACCTAAGAGAACTGAATATGTATTCCTCCAAGCGTCAAGTTATTACGTTTAAAAGAAGTTACTTTGGATATCATGAGAGCAGAGTCGATTATTATGGCCTGTGTTTTGTCAATATTCAACATGAGTTTATTGGCACTTACCCATCTCAAAATAGAAGCAATATCATAATATACAAAACTAATCGACTGATTAATATCAGTTGCTTTGGTATGAAGATAAATCTGAACATCTAAACATCATCTGTGTGCATGTGATATTGGCAAGTAATGAGGCATTTAGGTAAGTCATTAATAAAAATTGCAAATAAAAGTGGACCAAGAATCGAACCCTGAGGAACTCCCGCTTTTACAAGGAGCCAGCAGGACAATTCACTATCAAGGACGACACATCGGCAAAGAACGTTAAGATGGGATTCTAACCAAGCCAAACTCTATGAGAGAAGTTGTAGAGAACTGAAATTTTACTTAGTAATAGGGCATGGTCTGCCGAATCAAAAGCTTTACTGAGGTCAAGCAGCGTTAAAATCGTTAGTACCCGCTTATCAATAACACGACGTATATTATCCATAGCATTAATTAAAACAGTAGTGGTACTGTGACCAGGTCTGAAACCTGACTGGAAAGTATCTAAAAGATTTCCTTTTCATAGGTATGTACATGTTTACTGATGCACCAGGTGTTCAAGAGCTTTGGAAACAGCAGGTAGGATGCTTATAGGGTGGAAGTCTTTGGATTATTCTGGAGATTTAATTTTTGGAATTGGTTTAATAAACGAGTACTTCCATATAGTCGGATATTGACCTGTAGTAAGTGTTGCATTAAAAATGTGCTCCATAACAGATACAACAAATGGTGACATTATATCCAGCATTTTAATTTTTTTTTTTTTTTGTCATTACAGACCGCATCACTTTTAATGCGACGCAGGGCCTTCGCAACATCTAAGCACGACATAACCGCACGTTTTCTGTGTGATGCACAAGGTTTGCAGCAGAAAACTTTTGATATGTTACTAAAAAATGTTGATTCTACCACTGTTGAAAAAGGCAGCGTTTATATATTTTTTCTTACATTAAAAACCTTAGTTTCCTAAGACCGAAATTTGCCCCAACCCGAGCAACTTTAGGTTCCCGCAGTACAATACACACTACGTCGCTCGGAACCTTTCACTGGTCAGATCAATTGAGTCAGAGCAATATACCATTTTAATGCTTAAGAATCATGCAACAATCTTTTCTAACGTCTTTTAAGTCGGTCCATTCAGGTTTATGTTATCTGTATTTTCATTCATTTGATAATTATATTTCATAATATGAAACATTTTTCAATTATATCACGTTGAATAATATATTTAGATAAATTTTGTTTGGTTCACTACAGTAATAATGTTTACGGAATGCAATATTGTGGAGCACTCAAGAAGCTATTATTCAAAGTTTTACTTTACGTTTTTGGTGTAAAGCACAAGGTTTGCGGAGGTTAATTTAACATGTAACTAGAAAAAGATGATATTACAACTGTACCAAATCTCAGTTTGGGGTGAATATTTCATAGGTTACAAAACCTCGATTTCATGGGAGCGAAAGTCACCCCAGCCTTTGCAGCTGTAGCACTGTCGCAATACGTACACAACAATGCTACACTCGGATCGCTCTAGCGATTTAATCAATTACTCAAGCCTCTTCAAATATATATCACATTTTAGCTTACGAAATATGCACAAATTTTTTTTTTAACGTAATTATTACATCGGACCCTTTATTTTAATGTGATTCATATTTTTATGTCATTGACTGAGATAAAGAAAAAAACACTTTTTTTATTACTTCATCGATTTCTATCAAACCTTTTATACTAATATTTGGCACATGTTTTAACATAAATGTGTGAAATAGTGTTTCTAGATTATTTTGATGCATTTATGGAGAGGCTATGTTAAAAACTGCGTAAATAAGAAACATTTTAATGGACTGTTGTGAGTCGCTGTCATCTAGGACGTAACTGCACGTTTTCGGTGATACGCTAAATGACTACAGCGGTAAACATTCGGTATATATTTAGCATAGTTGACTCTACCACTGTGCAAAAATTCATCTTTGGGCAAAGTTTTCACAAACTTTTGTTTCCTGGGATATAGCTTTCCTGTAGCCTTGTCTGAACCCAGTTAACTAGCCCCGGGGGGAAGGTCAGTGGGTGGCCCTGAGTGAATAGGCGACCGCCGCACGAACAATGAGTGACGCGACTACAATGACGGACTGCGAGGCCCCTTCAGGGCTGAGCACGAGCGAACAGCCGGTTACCACGGTCGGGAGGTCTCTACGACCGACAGCCCCCCTCCCTCCCTAGTGACGAGGGGCACCAGTACCCGCGGGTATTTCATGCGCTCAAAGGAGCACACGTGCCAAAACCGCTTTCGTCACGGCTCCATCGCCGAGTGTCACCGCGCGGCCAAGACTTAAAAAGCCACAAACCTGTGAAAAATTTGTCCAAAGCTGAATTTTTGCACAGTTGTAGATTTGACTATGCTTAATAACATACCGAAAGTTTACCGCTGTGCGTATCACCGAAAATTTGCATTTAAGTCCTAGATGACAGCGACTTACATCAGTCCATTAAAATGCTACCCATTTGTACAGTTTTTAATTTAGACTGTCCATAAAACTACCAAAATAATCTTGAGACTCTAATACAGCCATTAATGTTGTAAAAAGCATAAATTGTTAATATTAAAGATGTGATATTAAGCGATTAATTCATGACATATTATTTTTTATCTTTGCCACTCAGATAAAAATACTATTTACACCAATTTGAAGAGTCCAATGCGAAAAATGTCCAAATAAATGTTTTTGGTTATACCTTTAGCTTTAAGACAGTATATTTATAAAGAGTCTAACGTAATTAGTTGGCTCATTAAAGCGGCCCGAGCGTTGCAGTGTACTGCGGCCGTACTGATCTATCACGGCCACCGCCGTTCCAGCGCGGCATTGCGACACACTGCGTACTGCGACACTCATTCAACTTGGTCTTATTTAGGGATTACTTAAAACATAGCTAATTCATATGAGAGGGTTTATTTATGTTACATGTAATGAGATATGCATTTTTTTTCTTAAATGAATGTTTTTGATACAATAAAATTAACAATAAACGATTTCTGCTTGGAACTTGTAAATGAAAAACTCTAGAGGACCTCTGGTTTTATATCTGCATGGATTTATTCTGTTTCAAAAATTTTATTATTAAAAATTATTTTTTTAGCATAAAATTTTTTTTATTTCTGATACATCGTTTTATTTTCGATCAGAACAATGCACAATTTTAATGTAGCCTGTATTCGACAAAATGAAAAATTATATATTTACTTCTTTAAAATCTGTTTACTACATAAAAATTGAATAAAACGATTCATCGTAAATGTACTCTGAGTTTTTTTTTCACTTTTACAACATAATTCCTATAATAATAGGGTTTTTTTTTCCAGAAAATAGATAAAACACGAGTTGTGTTGTAAAATGTATAGGTAGCATTACATATTAATTTTTTTTAATAAGTTAATGTATTCGAGTGCTGCGCCTAGCTGACGTCGTTGGATTGCTAGTGGCAAAGAGCAGTGGTGGATGTTTTTGCAAGATTTTGACCGTATTTTATGACCCTACCTGTGAGAGGGTGTTCGTACTAGAAATCCTATTGGTTAGGGAAACTATCCATTCTCTGTAGTCACGTACGGGTGTGCTACTCGCGCAATATCGTCAAATATCACAACTTTCCGGGACGTTCGGTCATTTCTCGGTTAGCTCTGGTTTCACCATAGTAAACGGAACAAAATCTTGTCTGTAGTGATTTCATATTCCTATTACCGTAGCAGTATGGCGTTTGAGGGCAAACCAAGTTTGCTGTATACTGAGAGCCTACTTAAAAAAAGTATTTATGAAGTTATTAAATTATTTACTAAACACAATTTTGTGGATCGTTTGGGAAATTATCATTTAGGACTTAACTGCTCGTTATTGGTGTGATCACAAGGGTTACATCGGTAAACTTTTGACTTGTTACTAAGAAACGTTTATTCTACAACAGTACAAAGTTTCTGCTTTGGGATAATTTTCCATGTTTCTTAACAGCGAAATTCGTCCCGACCCCAAGCCGACTTTGGCAACCTCACAGTAGTACACACTACACGGCTCGGATCGCTTCAGCGGTTAGACGAATTGTATGAGACACTTAAAAAATATACCAATTTAAAGATGAATAAATATGCAACAACTTTTACTTTAAGCCATTTCCATGTTGGGCTCTTTAAGTTTATGTAAAATGTATTTATATTTCCTTAAAATTTAATGAAAGTGAATTCGTTAACTTTTTTGATTTAAATTGTCTATTTTATAGAAAGATGTTTAAACTTTGTACTTTTTATCACTATCCTCAGATAGGGCAATGTTTCTAGATTATTTTGGGTTCCATACTGTCAGTCTACTCCATAAACTGCATTTGCAATATCCATTATTGTGGATGCAAAAAATTGACATTTTGGGCTTAACTGCTCGTTTTTGGCGTGACGCACAAGGTTTGCATCGGTAAACTTTGATATGTTACTAAGAAACGTTCACTCTACAACTGTACAAAGTTTCTTCTTTGGGATAATTTTCCATGTATTAAAAACCTTTGTTTCTTTACAGCGAAATTCGTCCCGACCCGAGCCTACTTCGACAACATCGCAGTAGTATACACTACGCGGCTCGGATCGCTTCAGCGGTCAGACTAATTGTATGAGACACTTAAAAAATATACCAATTTAAAGATGAATAAATATGCAACAACGTTTACTCTAAGCGATTTCCATTTTGAGCTCTTTAAGATTATGTAAAATGTATTTATATTTCCTAAAAATTGAATGAAAGTAAATTCGTTAAGTTTAATGATTTAAATTGTCTATTTTATAGAAAGATGTTTAAACTTTGTACTTTTTATCACTATCCTCAGATAGGGTAATGTTTCTAGATTATTTTGGGTTCCATACTGTCAGTCTATTTCATAAACTGCATTTGCAATATCCATTATTGTGGATCGTTGCAAAAAATTGACATTTTGGGCTTAACTGCTCGTTTTTTGCGTGACGCACAAGGTTTGCAACGGCAAACTTTTGTTATGTTACTAAGAAACGTTCTTTCTACAACTGTACAAAGTTTCTTCTTTGGGATAATTTTCCATGTATTAAAAACCTTTGTTTCTTTACAGCGAAATTCGTCCCGACCCGAGCAGTAGTATACACTACGCGGCTCGGATCGCTTCAGCGGTCAGACTAATTGTATGAGACACTTAACAAATATACCAATTTAAAGATGAATAAATATGAAACAATGTTTTCTTTAAGCGATTTCCATTTTGGGCTCTTTAAGTTTATGTAAAATGTATTTATATTTCCTGAAAATTGAATGAAAGTGAATTCGTTAACTTTAATGATTTAAATTGTCTATTTTATAGAAAGATGTTTAAACTTTGTACTTTTTATCACTATCCTCAGATAGGGCAATGTTTCTAGATTATTTTGGGTTCCATACTGTCAGTCTACTCCATAAACTGCATTTGCAATATCCATTATGATTATTGTGGATCGTTGCAAAAAATTGTCATTTTGGGCTTAACTGCTTTTTTTGGCGTGACGCACAAGGTTTGCATCGGTAAACTTTTGACATGTTACTAAGAAACGTTCATTCTACAACTGTACAAAATTTCTTCTTTGGGATAATTTTCCATGTATTAAAAACCTTTGTTTCTTTACAGCGAAATTCGTCCCGACCCGAGCCTACTTCGACAACCTCGCAGTAGTATACACTACGCGGCTCGGATCGCTTTAGCGGTCATACACATTGTACCAGACTCTCAACAAATAAACTAATTTAAAGTTTAAGAACCTTGCAACTACTTTTATTTAATGTTTTCACATCGTGCTCTTCGTGTTTTTGTAATACGTATTTCCATTTATTCATTTTTTTTATATATATAACACCTCTCCTCTAATATTATTGAATAAATAGCATATTTAGTCAAACGTAGTGAAAGATTTTTCAATTTAATCATTGAGAATAATGTTTTGAGTAAGTTTTGGTTACGTTATAGTACCATATTGTTGAGTGGTTAATAAAGTATTATTTAGGACTTAACTTCTCGTTTTTCGGTGTTCCGCGCAAGGTTTGCGGAGGTAAACATTTCAAATGTTACTAGAAAACTTTAATGTTACCACTGTTTTAAATTTAAGTTAGGAGCAAATTTTACAAAAATTAAAAATCTTCGATTTCGTGGGAGTGAGAGTGGCCACAGCGCTTGCGGCTGTGGCTCTGTCGCAGTGCGTAGACGACATTGATGAGCTCAGGAGTCTCTAGTGATCCTATAAATTAAGCTAGACTTTTGAGAGATATGTCCCTGTAAATCTTAAGAACTATACAATAACTTTTTTTCAAGAAATATTTGCGTAAGACCCTTTATTTTTAAGTGAATTGTCTTTTTATTGCCTTGACTGATGTAAAAAAACATATTTCATTAATTAAACATTTTTTTCTTACCTTTAATATTAACACTTAGAACTTTATTCATTATAAATGTGAGAATTAGTGCTTTAAGATTATTTTCATATAGCTATCGAGAGTCTACGGTAAAAAGTGCGTAAATGGGAAGCATTTTAATGAACTGCTGCAAGTCGCTGTCATCTAGGACTTAAATGGTAATTTTCAGTGATACGCACAAGGTCTACAGCGGTAAACTTTCGGTGTGTTATTAAGCATAGTCGACTCTACCACTGTGCAAAAATTCAGCTTTGGACAAATTTTTCACAGGTTGAAACCTTTGTTTCCTAAAACCCCGACCGACTTTCTCCAGGAGGAATTCACAGCCCTACGACTATCTGTCCATAACTTGCGGTTTCTGGAAAACCGCGGGACCAGGCAGAAGAGCGAGGGCGCCTCAGGCCTGCGATCCTGAGCGCATCCGCGCCCTACGCGAGCTCGCAGGCGGCTCATAAGAGTAGACGACTACAGGCGTCCGGCGCCACACGCAGTGCAGCAGGTGCCAGCGCTTCGGCCACTCACAATAGAATGGACTCGAGCTAGTTATTATTTCAACCATAACAATACAAACAATTTAAACATAATTTCCAACATGGCCTGCATTCCCTTTCTCTCATGTTTACTGGCGACTCGTTGGCCACTACTCTGGTAACAAAATAAACTCAGTTCAGGCACGAGTAGGAAAAAACCATACACTGCTCCCAGTCCACGACAAATCTCTCTCATACCTTGGCCATAAGATAAACACAACAGGTCTTAAAGAACAATCATCCTCGGTGAGCTATTTATTAAACCTAATGTGTAGCTAGTATTAAAATACATAAACCACATGAAAATTACATTTATAACTAATATATTATTACGACAGGCTGCCCTCTGAACACTAACAGTCCTAATAATACAGGCAGCCTCAGTCCTTTTTAAGTTCGCTAGTTCACGAAGAGACCAGTCAGTCGACGCCAATATAGGTACTCGGGAGGGCAATGGGTACTACTGCCTCTCGGTCCGCGGCTCAGCGATATGGCCGCATCTCCAGGCGATTGTTCATCTCGTCCAGGAATGCCTGAGCTTGTGCCTGGTCCTCTCTCCTCCTCCGGGTCCTGGGCGCAACCCCAGGATCAGCCACGACCAGCGGCCTGGACTGCGACTCGCTCGCGGCTCTGCTACTCGCTGGTGACCCAGTACCAATCCCAAACCTCTCCCTGGACTCCGGGTGTAGGGTACCCACTGCTGATCAGCAAACAGCGCTTTAAGTTGTGGTACTCGCCTTTGTCCTCAGGCGAGTAGGGACTCACTAGGCAGGTGGGTAGTTGGCAGACCTGGTTCCAATCTCCAACACTCGCTCAGTCTTCTCGGTCGCTATAGCACGGCCGTTAGGTGTCACATGAAACCAAGCCTCACGTAGCCAGACCCACCGACGCTCGTGCAATGTAACTTAGCCTCACACTAGAAACTGAGTGAATCACTCCGACGGCAAGTAACTGTCCATGGTAATGATGTGACCGTAGTTCACATCTTACAAGTCTGAAAGAAGACGTAAGTTATAAAAAAAATATTTAATAGCAAAATAATTGGTTAAATTCACTGTTTATTTTACAGTTTATTTTCAGTGGTTGTGCACAATAGTTTTCTCTCAAAACCGCTCGCTTGAAAAGAGACTTATTATGAAAGCAATTATTTATTTAGAATCGTTAACTTGCATTAATGACTTCGGTTGTTTCCTAAAAATAGTTACATATAAGTCCAACACTATAATGATTTTCAATATTACAGTTTGTGTCTTACAACTGTCGTTGCTTATAATGTGACGAAAAATACTAAAGAACAGCTGTCGGTATTTAATCAGAAGATCTCACGGCCCAGCTTAAAAATGTGGATGGTACAAATTGTAAAGGATACCTTTAGCTTACATTGGAATAATGTGTTATGTTCGGACAATCCTTAGTTTGACCCCTATGAATTAAAATTTATCATAAAAATTTGGAATGCAATGGTCCATGTTAAGCTAGAGATTTTTTAAGTACTTATTTTTCAAACTTAAATATTTTCTAGTTTATTGCAGAGCAGAACTTTCAAATTTGTATACGTATTGTAAAACATTTCTTTCTCGGTTGAGAATGAATAAAAAATTATTTTATTTAAACACATTTCGCGCAGGCTACTTCAGTCATTCGGCGCACTTTTTTGTTGGTAAAAGTATATACAGAAGATCTCACGGCCCAGCTTAAAATTGTGAATGGTACATATTGTAAAGGATACCTTTAGCTAACATTGGAATCATGTGTTATGTTCGGACAATCCTTAGTTTGATCCCTATGAATTAAAATTTATCATAAATATTTGGCTGTCGTGGTCCATGTTTAGCTAGTGTTTTTTTAAGAACTTATTTTTCAAACATAAATATTTTCTGGTTTATTGCTGAGTAGAACTTTCAATTTTGTATACTTATTGTAAAACATTTCTTTCTCGATTGAGAATGAAGAAAAAAATTATTTTATTCAAGCCCATTTCGCGCAGGCTACTTCAGTCATTCGGCGCACTTTTTTGTTGGTAAAAGTATATACAGAAGATCTCACGGCCCAGCTTAAAATTGTGGATGGTACAAATTGTAAAGGATACCTTTAGCTAACATTGGAATCATGTGTTATGTTCGGACAATCCTTAGTTTGATCCCTATGAATTAAAATTTATCATAAATATTTGGCTGTCGTAGTCCATGTTTAGCTAGTGTTTTTTTAAGAACTTATTTTTCAAACATAAATTTTTTCTGGTTTATTGCTGAGTAGAACTTTAAATTTTGTATATTTATTGTAAAACATTTCTTTCTCGATTGAGAATGAAGAAAAAAATTATTTTATTAAAGCCCATTTCGCGCAGGCTACTTCAGTCATTCGGCGCACTTTTTTGTTGGTAAAAGTATATACAGAAGATCTCACGGCCCAGCTTAAAATTGTGAATGGTACATATTGTAAAGGATACCTTTAGCTAACATTGGAATCATGTGTTATGTTCGGACAATCCTTAGTTTGATCCCTATGAATTAAAATTAATCATAAATATTTGGCTGTCGTGGTCCATGTTTAACTAGTGTTTTTTTAAGAACTTATTTTTTAAACATAAATTTTTTCTGGTTTATTGCTGAGTAGAACTTTCAATTTTGTATACTTATTGTAAAACATTTCTTTCTCGATTGAGAATGAAGAAAAAAATTATTTTATTCAAGCCCATTTCGCGCAGGCTACTTCAGTCATTCGGCGCACTTTTTTGTTGGTAAAAGTATATACAGAAGATCTCACGGCCCAGCTTAAAATTGTGAATGGTACATATTGTAAAGGATACCTTTAGCTAACATTGGAATCATGTGTTATGTTCGGACAATCCTTAGTTTGATCCCTATGAATTAAAATTTATCATAAATATTTGGCTGTCGTGGTCCATGTTTAACTAGTGTTTTTTTAAGAACTTATTTTTCAAACATAAATATTTTCTGGTTTATTGCTGAGTAGAACTTTCAATTTTGTATACTTATTGTAAAACATTTCTTTCTCGATTGAGAATGAAGAAAAAAATTATTTTATTCAAGCCCATTTCGCGCAGGCTACTTCAGTCATTCGGCGCACTTTTTTGTTGGTAAAAGTATATACAGAAGATCTCACGGCCCAGCTTAAAATTGTGGATGGTACAAATTGTAAAGGATACCTTTAGCTAACATTGGAATCATGTGTTATGTTCGGACAATCCTTAGTTTGATCCCTATGAATTAAAATGTATCATAAATATTTGGCTGTCGTGGTCCATGTTTAGCTAGTGTTTTTTTAAGAACTTATTTTTCAAACATAAATTTTTTCTGGTTTATTGCTGAGTAGAACTTTCAATTTTGTATACTTATTGTAAAACATTTCTTTCTCGATTGAGAATGAAGAAAAAAATTATTTTATTCAAGCCCATTTCGCGCAGGCTACTTCAGTCATTCGGCACACTTTTTTTTTGGTAAAAGTATATACAGAAGATCTCACGGCCTAGCTACAAATTGTGGCTGGTACAAATTGTAAAGAAAGCCTTTGGCTAACCTTGGAATCATGTGTTATGTTCGGACAATCCTTAGTTTGATCCCTATGAATTAAAATGTATAATAAAAATCTCGCTGCAGTGGTCCATGTTCAATAAGTGTTTTTTTTAAGTACTTATTTTTAAAACTAAAATATTATCTTGTTTATTGTTGAGCAGAACTTTCAAATTTGTATACGTATTGTAAAACATTTCTTTCTCGGTTAAGAATGAAGAAAAAAATTATTTTATTCAAACACATTTCGCGCAGGCTACTTCAGTCATTCGGCACACTTTTTATTGGTAAAAGTATATACAGAAGATCTCACGGCCCAGCTTAAAATTGTGGATGGTACAAATTGTAAAGGATACCTTTAGCTTACATTAGAATAATGTGTCATGTTCGGACAATCCTTAGTTTGATCCCTATGAATTAAAATTTATCATAAAAATTTGGAAGGGAATGGTCGATGTTTAGCTAGAGTTTTTTTTTAAGTACTTATTTTTCAAGCTTAAATATTTTCTGGTTTATTGCTGAGTAGAACCTTCACTTTCGTATGCTTATTTGAAACATTTTTTTTTTTAGATAGAGAATGAAGGAAAAAAAATATTTAATTCGAGCACATTTCGCGCAGGCTACTTCAGTCATTCGGCGCACTTTTTTGTTGGTAAAAGTATATACAGAAGATCTCACGGCCCAGCTTAAAATTGTGAATGGTACATATTGTAAAGGATACCTTTAGCTAACATTGGAATCATGTGTTATGTTCGGACAATCCTTAGTTTGATCCCTATGAATTAAAATTAATCATAAATATTTGGCTGTCGTGGTCCATGTTTAACCAGTGTTTTTTTAAGAACTTATTTTTCAAAAAAAATATTTTCTGGTTTATTGCTGAGTAGAACTTTCAATTTTGTATACTTATTGTAAAACATTTCTTTCTCGATTGAGAATGAAGAAAAAAATTATTTTATTCAAGCCCATTTCGCGCAGGCTACTTCAGTCATTCGGCGCACTTTTTTGTTGGTAAAAGTATATACAGAAGATCTCACGGCCCAGCTTAAAATTGTGGATGGTACAAATTGTAAAGGATACCTTTAGCTAACATTGGAATCATGTGTTATGTTCGGACAATCCTTAGTTTGATCCCTATGAATTAAAATTTATCATAAATATTTGGCTGTCGTGGTCCATGTTTAGCTAGTGTTTTTTTAAGAACTTATTTTTCAAACATAAATTTTTTCTGGTTTATTGCTGAGTAGAACTTTCAATTTTGTATATTTATTGTAAAACATTTCTTTCTCGATTGAGAATGAAGAAAAAAATTATTTTATTCAAGCCCATTTCGCGCAGGCTACTTCAGTCATTCGCCACACTTTTTTTTTGGTAAAAGTATATACAGAAGATCTCACGGCCTAGCTACAAATTGTGGCTGGTACAAATTGTAAAGAAAGCCTTTGGCTAACCTTGGAATCATGTGTTATGTTCGGACAATCCTTAGTTTGATCCCTATGAATTAAAATGTATAATAAAAATCTCGCTGCAGTGGTCCATGTTCAATAAGTGTTTTTTTTTAAGTACTTATTTTTAAAACTAAAATATTATCTTGTTTATTGTTGAGCAGAACTTTCAAATTTGTATACGTATTGTAAAACATTTCTTTCTGGATTGAGAATGAAGAAAAAAATTATTTTATTCAAACACATTTCGCGCAGGCTACTTCAGTCATTCGGCACACTTTTTTGTTGGTAAAAGTATATACAGAAGATCTCACGGCCCAGCTTAAAATTGTGGATGGTACATATTGTAAAGGATACCTTTAGCTTACATTGGAATCATGTGTCATGTTCGGACAATCCTTAGTTTGATCCCTATGAATTAAAATTTATCATAAAAATTTGGTAGGGAATGGTCTATGTGTAGCTAAAGTTATTTTAAGTAATTATTTTTCAAACCTAAATATTTTCTTGTTTATTGCTGAGTAGAACCGTCACTTTCGTATGCTTATTTGAAATTTTTTTTTTTTTTTAGATTGAGAATGAAGGAAAAAAGTATTTAATTCGAGCACATTTCGCGCAGGCTACTTCAGTCATTCGGCGCACTTTTTTGTTGGTAAAAGTATATACAGAAGATCTCACGGCCCAGCTTAAAATTGTGGATGGTACAAATTGTAAAGGATACCTTTAGCTTACATATGAATAATGTGTCATGTTCGGACAATCCTTAGTTTGATCCCTATGAATTAAAATTTATCATAAAAATTTGGAAGAGAATGGTCGATGTTTAGCTAGAGTTTTTTTTTAAAGTACTTATTTTTCAAGCTTAAATATTTTCTGGTTTATTGCTGAGTAGAACCTTCACTTTCGTATGCTTATTTGAAACATTTTTTTTTTTAGATAGAGAATGAAGGAAAAAAATATTTAATTCGAGCACATTTCGCGCAGGCTACTTCAGTCATTCGGCGCACTTTTTTGTTGGTAAAAGTATATACAGAAGATCTCACGGCCCAGCTTAAAATTGTGGATGGTACAAATTGTAAAGGATACCTTTAGCTAACATTGGAATCATGTGTTATGTTTGGACAATCCTTAGGTAATTTTATTCCCATGAATTAATATATTTATATGATTTCATTTTCAAGATTTTTTATTTAGTTTGACCATTATCTCTTAATTATTTTAATAAAAAAATTGTTGCGGGTTTTAGTAATTATACTACGTGCTTATTAAATGATTTGCCATTGTTTTTTTAAATTTTTTTTATCATTTTGCTATGATGTTTTTGGTTGCGGTAGTATTTTTCTCTGCCCATCACCCAGCGCCATCTTGTTTCCGGTGTTGGTGTTGGTATATACAATATAGAACTTTACCGAGCTGTACCGGTACCGGTACCGGCAGTATAGCAAAACCCTTTACGAAAATAGTCCTTCACTATAACTTAACTGCAGCATGAAATGGCTCAACTCACGTCCAAACCACATATGAATTATTTTTTTGGACTTCCGTGGAATAATATTCATCTCTAACTATAAAATAAATAACACGTGAAAATATTTAATGTTCTCGCCACATCTATAAACAAAGTACGTTTTACAATCAAAAATAACAGTTGAAGGTGCCATAGATGTAGTTCATAGAGGTGTGCAACTCTATGACGTGCCTCAGCAGAGATGTGAGAACAGAAAGACGCCATGTTTGTTTCAATTTGTTTTTAAAAATAGGCAGTTAATTGAGTCGTTGACACGTAAGTAAGGGTGACTGGTGTATTGCAAATTCCACAGAATATTTGTTTAATATAATTAATGATTGATTAAAAATTTTCCGTAATAATTTTTGGCGTTATAAAATTTTATGCATTTTTTTGTGCAGTGCTTTGGAATGTAAGTTCACTGCATCTGCAGCCATCTAGTGTAATGGCTAGTAACTTTCTCATTTAGACAAACGGGATTTTTTTGAAGGGGGAAGTTACAAAATGCTTGTTGACACTTGCAAAGTATAATTATTCTGGCCAAATAGAGCAAATTGTGTAAGAAATGGCATCAGAAGTGTGGCAGTAATTTACTGTTGACTGTGCAAACATACTGAATTCAAAGTAGGCAATAAGTTTGATGGACAATTTAATATTCTAATTCTTTGAAAGTTCACCATCATTGTATTTATTTCCATTATTGTAACTTTTTCTTTTTATTCCTATGTTTTAAAGTAGGGTTTAATTAATATAGTAAATTTTAGTTTTATTAAGGTTGGTGTGTTTACTGTAGCTTGAAAACTATACTAAACCTTTTAATTTGCTTTGATAGCCTCTTTAAAGACTGAATCATTATGCCAATGCATTTCTTTGTAAGCATACAATAAAAAACATTGAGGACAGAACAATACAAACAAATTATTATTTTCAGTGTTATAAACAGTAAATTGTTGAAGATGTAAGTATGGACACATGCTTTTTAGTGCTTTTTTGTAGCCAAAACAGTAAATAGTTTATTACTTAAAACACCTCATAAATAATGTGTGAATAATATTTATTTTATTTTTTTAAGTCAGAACCGAGAACCAAGAACCGATTTTTAAGAACCGGTACCGAACCGAGAACCGGGAAAAAACAGGAATTGACCCATCACTAATTTGTATCAACCAAACTATTGAGAAATCATAATGACATAAATAAATTGATTACCTTTTAATTCTTATTATTACAACCATAAAGATTATTATATACACTGTATTATATAAACTGTTGTTGCCAACCACTGCTGATATTATATGTTTAAATCCCGACCCTCAGTGCTAAGAAATCTGCTTTCTTCTGCATCATAGGTTCAGAAATTGGCAAATTTGCTGCACATATTTTTTCACGTTTTGGACTTCACATTCTTTTTAGGCCCATTCTACAATGACACGGCAACGGAGTCGAATCACAAACGGAGATGGATCTCCAGGAACATTTCACTATCGCATCTGTTGCTTCTACAATGAACAGAAACGTAGCAAATGGCAACCATTGATATTGCATTTCAATGTTACAAAATATTAATTTAACTATAAAATATATTATGCTTCAGGCAGAGTTTACGTATATAATAAAAATAAACAACAAAGTTATAATAGAACACTATATATTCTTGCAATCAAAACAATTTTTGATATATTTCGAACACAAACAAACATGGCAACCACTACAGCCAAGTACTCAGCTTCTGTTGGTTGCACGGAGCAACATAAACAGAAGAGCTCAGCATTGCTGAACTAATCTGTTCAGGTCCATCTCCATCTGCATGCTATTGTAGAAACTCTGTTCCATGAGATCCATCTCTGTTTACATTTCCCTGCCATAGTAGAACTGGCCTAATAGTTGATAACCCACAAGATCTTGTCAAAAGCTAATTCAATCTTTTTTTTTTTTTTTTTTTAATATTGTTGACAAGGAAGCTTGCAGGATGTTAAATCTCTAGCGATTACAGTTTTTGTTTTTGCCTCTATTGTTATCTTCTTTAATAATTATAGTTTTAACTTGCAACTAATATTGCAATGTTTACGTATTGCAGTCATTTTACAACACAGCACACACTCAAAATTCAGGTTATGGTACAAGTGCGAACAAAATAAAATATCCAAACTTAGTACCATACATTGTCTAACTAAACTTCTTCATGTGTTCACTTCCAACAACTAATATAAATTCGGTATAGAATACCTTCCTTTTAGTTTCAGTTGAAAAAGGACATCTTTTCTAGTTTAGTTACTAAAATCACCTTTATAATTACACATTTCATCCTGTACTTCAACCATTTTGCACTGTAGGATACATACATACATCTATGGAGAAATGTTTGTTTACATGATAGTTATGAAAATGTGATTAACTATTTTGAACTTCGGTAGTAAAATTTGTATTAACAGTTTACTTGTACATGCAAACAGCAACTTGATGGATCAAAACAATTTCGTATCTCATATTAACCATTT
Organism: Bacillus rossius redtenbacheri; assembly: GCF_032445375.1. NCBI lineage: Eukaryota > Metazoa > Arthropoda > Insecta > Phasmatodea > Bacillidae > Bacillus > Bacillus rossius. Next base: position 136,631,325 of record NC_086330.1, on the reverse strand, counting down.
TTCATATTAAAAGAACTAAATAACATGGAAAAGATACTTCATCTTCTGGGACTTTAAAAGTACTTAGCATGAACGGGAATTTTGTACTAAGTGAATTCGTATTAATAAGTTTTTACTGCTGTATCTTAAGATATCTGCTTACCTACTACGTGAAGTAGGCTGTAGAGGTTCAACAATATTGTATTTTCTTAGCATTTGATACAGAAAAGATTTTAAGATACAATGAAGATTCCTTTGGTTTCTATATTTATCTCAGTTGTATAAGTAATTATGTATAAAATATGTGCTAAATGTGGTGAAATAGCCTATTTTTGGGGATATATCACACAGTTTTCATTATCACACAAAACCACACAAGAGCCCTTAATCTTTCTTTAATCTTTCATTTTCGTTAGAATTTGCACCATGTTACAATGTGCGGTCCGGCCAGTGGCATTCCCACAGTCAAGCGACTAAGGAGGGCGAAGAGAAACCTCCCACTTGTCAGGAGGGAGCTATCAGCTTCCGCCCTTCCTTCCTGTTATCTTAAGTTGTGTTTTGCCTGCGTGGGAGAGAGTCCAGCCCACCAGCCTGCACGCTGTAAACAAATATTCCACAATGGCTGACTATAGTGAAAGAGAACCTAGAGCTAAGATGCAGAAAGAAATCCAAGTTCACTAAATGTGGGCCGCAAGAAGAAAAATGGCATTACTAGGACGAAAACGCTACATTGTTTTTAATATATATATATATATATATATATATATATATATATATATATATATATATATATATATATATATATATATAAATAAAAGAATATTAACAATGATTTTCATTTATATGATTCATTTTTTTTTGCTTATTAATTCCTGCTACTTGGTAGATGAAAGGCTACTAAATGTCAAGCAATATAATTTTTGAATAAAATTGTCATCAATATACCCTTCTAATTTTTTTTAATTTCAATTTCATGGTGTTGAATTAAACATTCACAGCCATGCCAAGTTTATATTTACTTTTTTTTCATGCTCACACAGTTGGTTCTATTTAACATTATGAATGTTGCACTATAATTTATTTATTTGTCAAACTAAAGGTTGCAGTCCAAAAGATGCATTAAACGTATACGTACTTAACATGCACTTTTTTTTTGTTGTTTCCCAGCCATGGAAATGCAAAAAATTACTATTTAGTAATTGGAATGCAACTATAAAGCAAACTTTCTAATTATGAATATTTCCCTGACTTTTACTGAAAGCAAATAACAAATATTGTATATCATGCAGTGCAAGTTGGTGGAGCTCAAATGCAATGCTCACATAGTGGGACAATGCCCTCATCTGGCTTGTGTGGACAGTGAAACACGCTTTTGTGCAGAGTTCCACTGGAAACGGTGCGCTGTGAGGTCGTCGATGATGCTGGTGATGCTGTTCATTGGCGAGTCGGTGCCACAGTTCGGGAAGCTCCTGTCGCTGGTCGGAGGGTCGACCGTCACTCTGCTGACGTTTGTGTTTCCCTCGCTGTTCTACATGCGGCTGTGCGACCAGAAGCACGTCGACTGGCCGCAGAGGTAAATTGTGAAGCTGAGCTGTGTGTCGTGGGGTGGAGAGCCTCCATGGCCACTGGATGGCTTAGGCTCAAAAGGCTCTGCATCCCGAGAAATATTGTTTCACCCAAACCATTCGCTTTATGTACAGATACATTTTAACTACATATTATTTTACACTTGTGGTTCCTAAAAATTTTCAGCTGATGCCCTTATTTGAGATGTAACAGATTACCACTCCTCTCTCATCACTTTTCAAGAACGCTAATGAGGAGTAATGTAAACCGAGTCTTTCTGAAGGAAAATATGTATTTTAAGTAGAAAATTGCAAAATGTTATATTAATACATAACTCCTTTTAATATCTTCATTTTCACCTTACTTTTACATACTAGAATTATGTGGCCCTAAGTAACGATTATACAATAAAAATTTTTGATATTGCAAAATACTTACTGGTCCCTTAAAAAAAAGATAGATTTCATTGTATTTTTGTTTTGTTTTTAAATATTAGAAATTGGTTTTCCTCTATGTTACGTTTCAATTTTTTTGTTCCAATTCATCATTTTGATTCTCAATTCGCAATTCTAATCCTAATACCTTCCCCCCTTTTGTTTTTCTAAGAAATTACGTACATAAACACCACCCAAGGAAGTTTCATCAGATGCACACAAACACCAATGCAGGCCGCAAGGTCCAAGCTCCTGACCCCAGCATGATTAAAACTTTCTGCCCTGACTAACTCTTCCTCCGGCTCATCCTTCTTGTCCAGTATGGAACCTGCCTGCTTACTGCTTGTGATAATTTAACACCACATGACTGAGCCCAGGGTTATCTGTATGTCTTTGCAGGTTTTACCTGGGCCCAACTTAACTAGTTGTAGTCTAGATTTAAGATAGGGGAGTTAGTCATGACATCAATTACTGCCATGGCTGGCCAGTCCCCAAACAAAGAACACTATGCATGCTATCCTTTCTATGTGGTTGAAACTCATGTCACCACTCACCACCTCCGGCTAGCTCAAATTAGGTGATGAGTGGAACATACAGGTTAGTAGCAGGTCACAAAGAAATTCTTACTCAATGTTCAATGTATTACCTGTTTTTTTTTATTCATGTAAAAATCACACTATATTCCATACAAACAGAATAAATATTAATTATATGTACATAAAAAAAAATAATAACACGGAGCCATAGCCCGACCACGGCCTGCTCTGCCTGGTGTCCAAACAACGACCGCTCGGCCTGGTGCTCGGACAATGACTGACCTTACAGCCTTCCTTCCCTTTGTGCGGGCAGTGTCCTGGGCTCGCTGATGTAATTCTCAGCCAATCATGGCGCATAGCAACAGAAACTTCCACGAAATGCTTACTTCTGTTCCTACGACGCAGCAATTTTCTCTCTCTCACACACTCCCGTGACAGTGACTCAAACGCCTAGCATGTGAAACAAAGGCTCGGTCTTGGAAATAACGAAGGAGAATTATGTCAGCATGCCTTCTCATACAAAGAAGCCAGAAAAAAAAATTACTTAAAAAATAAACTTATGTATTTTAAAATTAAAACAATAAACTCTGAGAATTACGTTTACAATAGCTTCTGAAAGGAAAATTTTTTACATCTAACCTGAAATTTGACAATAAAAATTATAACAAATTATTATTACTGGATTGCATAGGGAAGGCTGTAATCTGGGTTGTTACACTCAGCATGATAAGGCATATGTGCTTCAGCCTGAGACACATTTAGAATCTTTCCTAACCCAGACACCTATCAAACAAATGCCCTTAATTATAGTTATAGTTACAGTAGGGGAAAAAATTGAAAGTTGCATGCATACAACATTACATGTAACTTATTTTATATACATGATAAAATACTTATTAAATGATTGAATTCATCAACTTAGATCTTATACCATTCCCAAAAATATATGTAAATTTTTGCAAAATTTTATTCAAAGAACAAAAACTATTTTAATGTCAATTATTTTAGTGCTGCTTACAGCTACATTTAAACATTTAACTACAGAATATTTATGGCTGAAATATATATAAAAAAATGCCATTAATTTTGTGGCTTGCAAAGAGCGAGGGCAGTTAGTTCAAAGAACTTGGCTGCAGCAGCATAAAAGTTGTGTTTCATAAAACAAAACTGTAAAGAAGTAAATAATGTGGCAATATATGGAGGGTGCTGAGGAGCGAGGTAGAAGAGTAAGTAGGTATTGGGAGGGACCCTGGCACAAACTCCTTTAGCTTTATCTCTCTCCCTCCTCGCCACTCTCTTTTCGCATTCCAAAGTCTTTTCATGTCTCAACTGTCACACCCAATTCTGAGGTTCAGTAAGCAGCTATCATACAGTCACACTTGTGAAGTACACCTTTGGCAAATATGTCGTGGAGCGATGTGGCGCAGTGGTAAGATGACAGACTTGTAGGCCTGTGAGTATTAGATTTTTTGGTGGGAAGCGAATATCAATTCAAATGTTTAGAATATTCACAAATTTCAAATCAAATTGTGAATGTTGAAACTCTATTACACTTATTTTTTTTAAATACAGTATTGTAGTAAAAAATAATTGATGTTTGTAATGTTTTAAGTGATTAACAATTGGGCTATATATATAACACCATTCAATATAAATTGTTACTCTACCCTTGCTCTGGGTCAGTGATAATCCCAGCATCCTGCGGGGAGCTACGTTAAACAACTGCGGCGCACACGCGAACAAAAAATTTAACTTCCGCAGTAATCAAGAGACTATTTCTTGCACCTGAAAGGATGCTAGAAAAATTATACCAAACAGTAATTAAATATGTAATCATGTAAGCAGCAAAATTGGATAGAAGGTAGCATTAAAAATTTACAAAAATATATTTTAACAATTTACTATAAAAATGAAAAAGGCTATTAAACATCCAGAGCTAAATATGCATGGCGTTCAGTTGATGATAGGCAAAACAAACACATTTACAGGTATTATCTGATTACCTCTATAAAATATTATTAAAACGTACCCTACAAAATCGCTTAAAAATAATATGATAAAAAAATTATGGCTACTTTTAATAATCATGAAAGCCCGAGTTTAAATTACTAAATGTCATCACAGTTTATAGTGTTTATACCATATTTTCACGTATGCTAACAAACGTTTTTATTTAAAAAAATTACAAATAAGGTCCACTAAATGAAGGTGGCAATTTGAGTATAAATTGACAAAGATAGTTCAGGTGGTGTAAATGTTTTCCTTTACAGCTATAAGAATCCAAGACAAAAAAACACATCTTTCTCACTTTAATTTCTTGCTTGAACATGCCAAATGTAGTAGCGTTGTTGCTGTAAAATTACTTTCGTTAACAGTACTGTTTCCAATTGCCTACGTATATATGACGGGCCAACACTTAATTGTAAGTCTGTAGCATGTAGTGGGTTTCTTCCTTCAAGTGTGCTAAAACCATAGCACACTACAGCAACACAGGGTGTGCCCGACGACCAACAGCTACCCAGTATATAGGGCACAAATCCAAGGACTCAAAGGGCTTGGAATACCACCAGCAACACTATGCACTCATCATTCAAAAACATACGTACACAGTTACTTTGCGATACGTGCGACATTATCAAAAACATGCCACATTCGCAAGACCCCGGTTAAACTTTATTGCGTGGAGCACAGGCAGCAGTTCCCCGCCTCGCACGCCGGTTCACAGCTATCAGTTGTTATGTTTACAATTGTACTTCCAATTTATAGCAATCAAAAAGAAACCTTATATTCTTTGTTCACTACTTCTTTATTTACATTACACTGGTTATTAGATACAATGATATAAAACACACTTCCTTGTTGGCTTCCATCTTTTTCACTGTCCTTTCTTGCCAACTTTAGCTACACAACTTCCTCCTGGAGATCCATGTATTTCTTTACTATTACATCTCCTTTTCTTAACAGTACTCTTCCAAATACTTAGGTCTATGTACATGACATCCACTTTGTGTTGTGAGAGTGGTGGCAGGTTGAGCCGTGGCTAACTGACTGTCATCGTGGTGTAACATCTGATTGTTATGTTGATCCCACCATATTGTTTCCTTAAACTTCCTACTCTCAAGATCCCATCCTTTAAAGTCCTCGTCTATACTTTCCCTTCTTCCCCTCGCCTGCCTGTTTGTCTCACCTCCTTCCCTCTCGTCGATCCTGTTCTGAACTCTGTACTTGAAATTGTTAGTTCCTTTATGTATGTGAACTCTATTTTTGCCCTCAGTGTTCATAATCACATATGATCGTGGTCTTTTGGAGTACCCCAGTACCTGCCCCATGGTCCTTTCCTGATCCCCTTGTCTACTATAGAATACATTATCGCCTGGCTTGAAAGGCTTGAGCCTTCTTGATCCCCTATTGTAATACTCCTGTTATTTGTTTTGTCTGCTAATGAGCTTTGCCTTGTCTGCCTGATGTACTTCCAGACTATCTCTACCCACACTCAGCATGGTGTTTGGTTGACGACCAAACATAATTTCTGCTGGCGTTTTCCAGTTTCCCTCTAGCGGAGTGTTGTTTAGTTCCAGCATTTTTGCATCATTTAATTTTTTTATAAATTCTGGACACACTTGTATAAGGTTAAGTCGTCTGTGTTTAACAGTTTGGTTTTAATTTCCCTGTCTTGCAGACCACCAATAATTCGGTCTTTTATCAGGCTGTCCCTCATTTCCCCAAACTTCCAATTCCGGCTTAGTTTCTTCAGTTCTGTTACATACATATCAATATTTTCCCCTTCCTTCTGGTCCCTGTTGAAAAATACATGCCGTTTCACACTGACATTGGTTCGCGGAACACAATAGTTCTCAAAAGCACTTAAGACTTTGACTGGGTCATTTTTTTCTCCCTCGGTCAGTTCAAATGTATTGTAAAGCTCCAAACCTTATTCACCAATTATTGTCAGTAAAATCACAGTTTGCACCTCCGCCGTTTGCTTCGTGGACCCCGACGCTAGCATATACAATTCATACTGCTACTTGAACCTCCGAAAATTTTCCGCTGCATTTTCCGTAAATCGCAATGGATTAGGCAGTTTCAAATTATAGTAATTAAAAATAAATCTCATATTCTTTGTTCACTACTTCTTTATTTAGATGACACTGGATATTAGATACAATGATATTAAAACACACTTCCTTGTTGGCTTCCATCTTTTTCACTGTCCTTTCTTGCCAACCTTAGCTACACAACTTCCTCCTGGCGATCCATGTATTTCTCTACTACAGTAGAGCACCCCTCAACCGTAATTCCCACAAACAGAACTCCCCATATCCGGAACTAATTTTCCAACCAGCCCGGAGTTTTACGACCCGGCACGTTTTGAAAACAGTACGTATGTAGATCTACATATTTTTTATTGTATGGTTTTATAACTGTGGAAAATATTTACAGTACCAATTTGGCTATACATATAAGTTAATATGTGCAGCATGTAATGGCTTTTTTCTTTGCCTCCCTACCGCAACTCCCCTTACCCGGAATTTTCCCATAACCGGAATAGACCTCCCCCCAATGATTCCGGTTGAGGGGTGCTCTACTGTATTACATCAGTCACTTCAAGACACTTCCCACTCCTCCTCCACCACCTCGTGCGGAAGCACACATGACCATCTTCCGGTCAAGACATACAAAAGATAATAGTTCTAGCACACATTTACCTATCTATTACTAAGGTAGCCATACTAAAATATTAAATTATAAAAATACCTAGCTAAAAATTAATATAATAAATACTCTAAAAATATGTACTTACAACATACTAAATGAAATATCAGTTACGCTAAACCTGAACGTTCTCTGACATTCAGACCATTTTAGGTGTTATCAACTTAACAGTAATTTCCTTTAGGCATATTTAAAAAACGTTAGCCGTTTACAAAAAATAAATTATGAACTAAACATGAAAATTTAATCAACTAAATGGGAAAAAAAAATAAGGACCAAACCACAAGTGCAAAAAATACTAACCTAACAAAATAATTACATTTTAGAACTTATACAAAACTAGGGTTTTCAATATTATAAAATAACCATTTATTATTATTTTTTTTAGTAACCAACTTGATTCAAGCAAAACATATGCAACACAAAAAAAAAAAACTAAATATTTTTATGAGCGAGTTTTAGGCTGCCAATGTTTTAAAGCTTTGCAAGAGATGCATTGCTTCACATTTGATGCAAAGCTTCACTAAAAAGAATAGCAATTTTCCTGGTGAAGTCAAATTAAAATATTAAAGAGATCTTTGATTCATTTGTTTAGTCTAAGCTTCGCATAGGCCTACAAACTAGCATTCCAGAGGTCTTGGGTTCAAATTCCTGCTGGGTTATACTGACTTTGATGTGCTTTGGTCTGGATGTGAATGTGCGCTGTGGCCTCCCGAAATGTTTGCAGGAAAATGTTGGGATGGTACCTTATGATAGGCCGTGGCAGATTTCATTCGCAATGCCCCTGTTCTGTGTTGTGTATTAACATATATAATGACTCGCAGTCATTGATACATTATAACCCCCACCCCCCAAAGTGTGTGTTTTCCAGATAACATTCAGTTGATGTGCATAATTTTTAGCTACCAATATTCAAATAATGTTAGATATTCGTGAATAATTTTATATTCTATTCATCATTACTATTAAATAAGCAAGTGGAACTCATTCACAAACAAAATTAATTATAAAAATGTAACTTATATGAAGCAAAGAAGATGATAATGGAAATTTGTTTATGTTTTCTGCAACATTATACAAACATCCTTTTTATGTGAAACAAGTACTTTATATATGATTATGATTATAAAAAATACATTATTTTTAAATTTATATCTTTTGTATTACCAAAATTCCCCTAACTTTAAATTTTAGTTTTTATTTTCTTACATTTTACTGTTTTTGCATAAGTTTTTCTTGGACACCCATTAAGTTTAAAAAAAAAATGTTACTTTATTTTTTAATTTGATTAAAAAAATATTCTCATATTTGCAAATAATTTTATATTCAATTTTAAATTAAGTTCAAATTAAAAATAAACAGGATTCTCAGAAGCGTAATGATTGGGGACAAGATTGTATGTTTTTATTATAGGCTAATTTCATTTTTTAAAACAGGAGATTTCGGTGTTATTGTTTTAATTTTTTATGAATTCTGTTTATTCATACCTATAGCACATTATTAAAAAAAATATATTTGACTGATATATACTGCACTTTTACAATGGAATGTATGAAAAAATTAATATTTAACTATTCAGAACAATAAAAATAAACTGGCAATTATTTTCTGTGTTTGGGAAATGTACCATCATTATGTAAAACTAAGTTACTTATAACAGTTGCTAGATGAAAAAGTAAACAATTTTTCCAATCTTTTTAATACATACATTTTGTTACAAATCCTGAATTTACTGTATTTAAAGATTAGGTTTTTTTGATTTGAGTTAATTTTTGGTTATAAATGTTGATTAAATTTCATTTCGATTTTATATATTGTATTGACATGCTTTTCATTGTTATTTTGGTTTTATCGCAATTTAATGTATAAACTGGTCCCTAGTAATGGTTACCTGGTAGAAAGGTGAGCTGCTGTTAGGGGGAATGGCTGCCTAGTTGGTTCTACCTTTGTTCAAAGTGAGAATGACAAAGGTTGTGGAGTCCAGTGCGCGATGAAAGCCTGGCTTGTGTTTGCGGTGTCGACAGGAGCATCCCGGTGCATGTACGTGTGTACCTGTGGGAGCTGATCCTGATTGGCCTCGCGGGTGGGGCAGCATCCACCTACAGCGCCATCGTAGCCATATTTGGTTCTGTGAGCGTCACGACCCCCTGTTACTGGAGTTGACCAGCTTTGGTCTGCGTTACGAATTGTGTTAATGGTTGTGAGGCAAGAGTGAGAATGTCAATACTCTCAGTTGTGTTAATATTTAGCAAATGAAATAGCTTTTTGATAAAATCACTATATTCCTCATTGATTGCTTTGTGTAAATTGTATATACATGTATGTTGTATTTTGAAAGCCCTCTACTTAAAACATACCCTTTCTTTATGAGGGTTCCATAAATGAGTGCAATTTGATTGGTATCATGTTTGTTGTGTATGTTATGTATGTGTGTGTGCTGTGAATTTTTGTCTTTTGAATGTTTAAATATGTAGCAGACACAACTGTGATTATGAAAAATATGTTGTCATAGTCTCACTACATAATGTACTCATTTATTTTGTTATTATTTTTTCATTAACGTGAACACTACAGTAAAATCATATCATTTTTCAAGGGGCCAGAGAAATTTTATTATAACTGAGGAAATCATTTAGGAAAAATTATAAAGTTTTGATGGTTTGATAAAATTTGTATGAAGTGATGATATTCAGATAGGTATATCAAACAATTTTTTTTTAAATTTGGATGCATAATTAAACGTTTATTTAATTTTATTCATATGTATTTTTATGGATTGTCTTTACACAAAGTTAAATTCTTATAATCAGAATTTTTTTGTACTTATTTTCTATTATATTTAAAGTAAACTGAATTTTTCTTATTGGACATTGTTTACTGAATTTGTTACTTTACATACTGAATTGATAGTAAAGCAAACTTTTCTTTTTCCAAATGGTGTAGTAGTCCCAATTGATATTCTGGCTAGTGTTTTCAAAATAGCAGTATGTTGAACGCTTTAGGAATCATTTGTAACACAAACATTTTAAAATCAAAAATGTCAAGAAAGGATAGATTTGATTGATGTGATTTTAAATAACATAAAATAAAGATTGATTCAGGAAATGATTTTTCAAACCATACGTTGTAAATAGAGGTAAATTACACTATTAAGCCAAGTTTTAACCTTCATTGATAATAATGACTTTTCATTGACTACAATTTTTTTTCTAACACTTAATGAGTTATACACCATTTCAAACATTCTTTTGGTTGTTACATAACTTATAATTAAGGATAAATTTTTATGGTGTTTGTTATGTTTTATTGTACATTCTGTAGCACACGTTTTCACACTATATGGAAGACATCATGGCCGTGCTCATTGTGTTCCTATATCCGCTTGGCTAGCCATGCAGGCAACCTGAACTAGCCAAATATACCACACTCCTACCACCATATGGGAAATTGAGTTTGCCACATGACTCTTAAGTTTACACAAAACATAAATCTACAATTAGGGAGTACACAATTCAATATAACATAATTTAATTTCTAGGGATGTGCGAATCCTTGATTTTCAGTTCGGTTCGAATCCGATTTGAATCCCTGGCAATATTTGAGATATGAATCCGATTCCGAATATTAAGCACAGAATAATTATAAATAACTGATTAATTTAAAAATAATGTGTGTTCTCTTTTTTCTAACTGTAACTAATGGCAATTATTTATTACACTGAGATTGAAATGTTTATAATTATGTAAACTTAATTAATAATAAACACTTTAAAATATGAAAACCAAAACATATTAGATTCTCCAACTCAATCATAATAAACTGCACACCATAGGGAAATCTCAGTTTTATAAACGTTTCAGCAAATGAAACCATTTTTTCTCCAATAAATAGCCAAGATGTTTTTTTCTTGTAGGTATGTAATTGATTTTAGTTTATAGTTTTCTATACGACTAAATTCGTAATTATAGTTTAAGCTCTCGAAATCTCGAAATTCTTTTAATGTCACTGTGTTAATTATTTAATTTACATATCTTTCTTTGATACATTATATTATAAATACTTACTTACCGTATTTACTCATGTATAGTGCGCCCTCGTGTATAGTGCGCACCACGATTTTTTCAACAAATTCCAAAGAAAAAAAATTTATAATTTTTTTTCCCATAAATAAATTTTACTAAAATTTTGTGGTACCTGTTAAGTAATTACTTATGAAACAAATGATTATTTACATTGATGTGTGGTGATGTGTCAGGAAAATACTTAAATTAAATACTCTTCCACCTGAAAGTGAAATTTTTGTGGCATACTGAACCATCTGAAACTACACGAACGAGCAAGCTAAACTCTGCTGTGTAGACTGAAGATAAAGAAACGCTGTATCGTCACAACTGGTACGAGGGCGGGGGGGAGGGAGGCAGGCAGGAACGGGACTATGACCATGAAGTAACCTTGACATTTGACAGGACTCAAAACCACCACTCCCGTCATGTAGCTTCTATACATAGATATTTCAACTGATAGTTAACATTTTTAGGGACACGCAAAATGAAACGTGCCACGCTAAGTTGCTAAGCTGGTGCGGAGGACTAGATGACTTACAGGTAGCTGCGGGGGACTGGTAACGACAACATGCTCTCTCTCTCTCTCTCTCTCTCTCTCTCGCTGGAAGCGACAAGTGGCAAAGTGGCATTTCTCCACCCGGCACTGTTACTAGCTGCGCTGGCTTTCTGTAGAGGGGGAGGTCTAAAAATAAACAAGAGAGACCATGATGTGCGAGCTTGCACGCGCATGTGTGTGTGTGTGTGTGTGTGTGTGAAAGAGGGGCCTCGTTGCTTGTGTCTATGTGTGGGGCTAGCCAGAAAAAAAAAAAACACACCCTGCAGTTAACGACTACCACTCCTCCCTGCCACACCTTTTTTCCCCCATATATAGCGCGCATCCTTGATTTTTTTTCCCTTTACTTGAGGGGAAAAAGGGTGCGCTATACACGAGTATATACAGTAATAGTAGCCTAATTTTATTTTTCACTGCTAGTATTTTTGAGCCTTATTAAATTAATTTATAACTTTTGTGAATATTCGTAATACTGGTTGAATCCATGTACGTACAACGATTCTGGGTTCGGGCAATTGTGGATTCGAACCGTACCCGAAAATATCGGGTACTCGCACTTCCCTAATAATTTCAATAGTTCGCACAACATATGCTTGCTCTCAAGTCCAAAAATCCAAGAAGGAACCTAAACTCTAATGGCAAATACATTACAAATCAACCTTTCTTTTCTGAACTCTGTTCCTCATAGGGTATCGTCGTTCTTTCCTCCCACTGCTTGACGTGTTATTACACACTGGAAACCCTTTAAAATCACTGTCAGTACCACCGTCCACTTCTGGTTGAACACGTTCTTCAATGTTGACAGCACAATCATCATCTGCGTTGTCAGCACTGGCCACACTATGATCTTCACTGCTTTCTTCCGTACATCTACATTGTACACTACGTCCTTCGCAACTTCCATCTTCCCTTCCCCCCAGTCTGTCTCCTTGGCTTCCTTCCAGAAATCCATCCATAGTCATCGGACATGGGGGAAAACTGCGCAATTGATTGAGATGTCTATGAAAAACATTTCCACTTGCATCTTGAACCTTGTAAGAGAGTGGGCCCATTTTGTAAACAATCACCCCTCTGGCCCATTTCTTATGCACATCGGCATATGCACGGAAACCAACTGCACTCCCTATATCAAAATTTGTGGTGCGGTGAGACTGATGTGTTGATGGCATTTGACGTGCCACCACCTTCAAAGAAACTGATGGCAACAAGCAGGACAGTCTATTACGAATCACTCAGCCAAACAGCAAAGAACTGGGGGACTTACCAGTTGCACAATGTGGAGTGATACGATATGTGAGAATAAATCGAGGTAATGCTTCTGCTAAGGGCGCTTTGGAATATACAAGAGCTTTGACTTTATTCTTGAAGGTCTTCACCATATTTTCGGCTAACCCATTCGTTGCCGGGTGATATGGTGGGGAGAAGACTGACAAAATTGGTCGAACTCTGCTGACGAAAACTGCGTTCCATTGTCCGAAACAAGCTGCTCTGGAATTCCATATGTAGCAAACCACCCACAAAGTTATTTGATGACTTCACTTGAGCTTATGCCAGTCAATTCGCAAATGTCTTGCCATTTAGAGTGACTGTCCACAATCACCAAGAAACTTCTTCCCATAAAAGGACCCGCTATGTCCACATGTACACGTTGCCAAGGCCTGTTAAGCCAACTCCAAGACAAGAGGATTGATTTTTCTGTCATTGCTTTATTTTGGAGACATGCATCACAGTGAGAAACTACCCTTTCCAAGTCTTGGTTCATTTTTGGCCACCACACGTAGGATCGTGCTAATGCCTTCATTTTACAAATGCCGAAATGGCTGTTATGCAATTCTTGTAGCACTCTGTTCCATAGTGCTTGTGGTATGATAACCCTGGGGCCCCAAAGAATACAGCCTTGCTCCAATGCCAGCTCATGTTTCCGTTTGTAGAATGCCTCTAAGTGGTTTTCCACGTCGCTCGGCCATCCATCCCTGACGTACCTTATTACTTTACTTAAAACAATGTCTCGTTCTGATGACAGCCTAATAGCCCTTGCAGTCACTGGCAGAAATTCCTTGACGCCCACATGCAGATACGAAAATTGTTCAGACATTTCCAGACTGCAAAGCGGCAGCCTGGAGAGCCCATCTGCATTCGAGTTATGGTCTCCCTTGACATATTGAACTGTATAATCAAAACCTTGTAATAACACAGCCCAATTTTATAATCTATTTGCAGCTAGTTGAGGAATACCACTATGATCTCCAAGGATGTGAATCAATGGTTGATGGTCTGTTACCAAGAGAAACTCACGCCCATATAAGTATTAGAAAAATTTATTAACATCGAACACAATTCGAAGAGCTTCTCTATCCAGCTGTGAATAATTTTTCTCTGTGGTCGACAATGTATGAGAGCCAAATGCAATGGGTTTCTCTGATACATCATTGAATACATGACTAATGACAGCGCCAACCCCGTATGGTGATGCATCACACGCTAACTTTATAGGCAAGCTTGGGTCATAATGTGTCATCACTCGTGAGGACACCATCAACTTCTTCAAATCTACAAAGGCATCTTGGCAAGTTTGGGACCAATACCATTTACACCCTTTCTGTAGCAACATGTGTAAAGGGCCCAATACAGTGGACAAATTTGGTAGAAATCTGGCATAATAATTTACTAACCCTAACCAGGCCCTCAGCTGTCGAACATTCACGGGCACTGGTGCTTCCACAACAGCCTCAACCTTGTCTGTGCACATGTGCAACCCATCCTGATCAACTTTATGACCCAGGAATTTAACAGATGAGCAAAATAACTTACATTTCCTTTCATTTACCCTGAATCCATGCTCTTGTAGTCGCTGCAGCACCCCATGCAAATGATCCCAATGCTGATCCTTGGAAGTCCCAGTGACCAAGATGTTATCCTGGAAGAAGACGACGCCATCTAATCCTTGCAGAACTTGTTCCATGGTTCTTTGAAATATTGCTGGACACGAGGTTATGCCAAATGGTAGTCTGGCGTACTGGAAGAGCCCTCTATGGGTATTTATAGTACACAATTCTTGTGACGGCTTGTCAAGCTGTAACTGTTGGAAGGCTTGAGAAAGATCAATGATTGAGAATTCTTGACCCCCTCGTAACTTATAAAACAATTTCTCTACCCGTGGCAATGGGTAGTGTTCTGCTAGTAGGTGCCGGTTTACAGTTATTTTTAAATCTGCACAAATTCTGACACTTCCATCGTTCTTCACAACAGGGACAATTGGGGTTGCCCATGAGCTTAACATAACTGGGCGAAGAATGCCAAGCTGCAGGAGCCTGTCCAACTCTGTATCGACTTTAGCTTTAAGAGCAAACGCAAGAGTCCTTGGGGAGTAAAATCCTGGCACAGTATTTGCCTTCATGCACAAGGACACATGTTTCCCCTTAAATGTTCCTAATCCATTATCAAACAGACAAGGGTACTTCTTCTTCAACGTATGCAACACTTCCACATCGTCTGTATCTCTAGGGGAAACACTTACATGATTAACTCCCGGCCGTGGAAGTTGCAACGGCTCGTACCAATCTCGGCCTAACAAGGGGGGACCGCCATTTGGTATCACAAAGAGATCCAGCACCCGGGACTTCTTCTGCCCTTGTACATTAACGAGGGCCTTGATGGTGCCGCATGGACTAATAACATCCCCAGTGTACAACTTGAGGCTAACGCTAGTAGCTTGCAAGGGGTAGGTTGAAAACAGGTGCCTGTATGTTCGTTCCGAGATTGCTGATATTGCGGCACCACTATCGATCTCCATATCTAACTGGACGTCTCCCACATTCACAGACACTACCCACGGCTTTGGCATAGCGTATTGTGTACGTAACACTTGAAACAAGGCAGAGAGATTTCTGTTTCATCTGGAACACTATTAGCACCGCCTGAAGTGTCCTGCAAAACATAATTTTGAAATGCAAATTCACCCTTTTCTTTTCCACTCAAGTTAGGACAAACACTCTTTAAATGAGCAATTTGTTTACAGTTGTTACATCTGTAACCTTTGAACCTACACTGCACTGTTGCATGATTAGTGTTGCCACAACCTTGACACTGGGACTGACCAGAGCCCTGATTTTGGGACTGGCTGTGCCCCCTTTTCAATCGACCCCTTTGGGTGCGTACTTTCACAACGTGAACAGAATCATGCTCATTACGAACGACACACGATTGTGAGAGACCAAGCTTGTCTTGCTCCGATCCCCCAAGAGAAGCATTACCTACCGTGGCTTCGTAGGAAACTGCCAGCGCAACTGCCTTCTCGAAAGTAAGGTCATCTGATTCGAGGTACAATCTGTGCGTAATGTTTTTGTCTTTCAGCCCAACAACAAATTGGTCACGCAGGGCAGCATCCAGGAATGTCCCGAAATTACAAAATCTAGTTAACTTCCGCAACTCCACTACAAACTCAGACACCATCTCTTGTTCCTGTTGGACCCGTCTATGGAAGTTATGCCACTCTGCAATCACTGAAGGCCTCGGGAAAAATGTCTCGTTAACAACATCACTAACTCACTGTAGCTGCGTTCGTGTGGCCTTTTTGGTTCCGACAAATTTCGCAGAACCTCGTAAGTCTCTTTGCCGACTGACGAAATAAGAACTGCCTGTCGTTTTACCTTATCTTCGTCTTTGTTCCCAAGGCCATTGGCAATGAAGAGTTGTTCTAACCTCTCAACATACGAGTCCCATGAATCGTCCTCGGGGACGAATTTCTCCAACTTGAAACCGGACATTTTAAACGGTTTATTGTTTTTTTTTTAATTTTATTTTTTTCAAAAAACAAAAACACCGGTGAAGTATCCCATCCTCGTCGCCAATGTTATGTTTTATTGTACATTCTTTAGCACACGTTTTCACACTATATGTAAGACATCATGGCCGTGCTCATTGTGTTCCTATATCCGCTTGGCTAGCCATGCAGGCAACCTGAACTAGCCAAATATACCACAGTGTTATTTTTAGGTCAATTTTGTTTTTAAAACAGGAGATTTCTGTGTTATTGTTTTTATTTTTATAGATTGTGCATTATCTTTATTCATAAAAACAGAATGTTATTCAACTAACATGAAACTAAAATATTTCTAAAGAATTATTTCACCAAAATAGTCTCATTTTGATAGACACATAATTCAGTAATAAGCATGTTTAGAACAGAATTACTCATAAAGTTTAGTTGGTAAATATTTGTGTGTTTGACAAATGTGCTAACAAAACTAATGTAAAAATATGTTACACATTTTGGTACAAAGTTCATACTAAATGAATTACATTCAAAGAATTACTGTGATAAAAGATTAAATTTTTGTAATTTGGTAAAAAAAAATTAAAATCGCTGATTGAATTTGTATTTTAGGTACATTTTGGGGCTAAATGGTGCTGTATTAACTTGCATTTTGGTGTTACGTGTTGTATTGACATGCTTTGCGGTGTTATTTCGGTTTTATTGCAATTCACCATATAAACTAATATAATCTTGCCCCAACTCATAAGAGGTCTTCGCTTTCGTGTCTCTCAGCGGAGATTGAGAATGACGGTGGGTGGTTGGTTTGGTGAGTCAGGTCACTCGCCAAACACAAAGGTGATTTGATTTTGATTACCGGCGGGCTCTAATCCGAATGTTTTGCAAGTGCGAAACGTGGTGGGCTTTGTCTTCTCTGGCTGCTCCTTATTTCACCACACATTTGTTGTAGTGTCACAATTTGCTCACTAGATATATACTAAACGTTAATTTTTAGATGTAAAAGGAGACACAAGTGATATTTACAAACAGTTGTTTGAATTTTTACCGCTATAGGTAAGTTAAAATTTAGTAAATAGCTATTCAGAATATTTGAGACAAAACAGAAAATGCAAAACTGTCATGATAAATTGACAAGAATAACCCTTGAATAAAAGTATTTACATGAAAATTAAATAACTGACACTGCATGTTAGATGAAGCCTTAAACAGGGACATGTTGTATGATGCCAAGTATTAACTATATAATAAATTAAATCTAAACAAAAATAAAAACCAGTGTTCCATTTCTTGTAAAAAAAATAATATCATTTGTCTTATAATATTTGTGTCAGTGTATTAATTTTATTTTCTTTTAGACTTTTAGTACAGCTGTGATAGTCTAGTGCCATGGAAAATAGTGTTTGTGATATTTACTTAATTATATTACAGCTGCTGTATTTGTCTGTTCATTTTTCTGTGTGGTATTGTATTGGGTGTTTATGAAATTAGGTAATCTGGTAGAGCCTACTTAAAGGTTTACTCACCAATCATGGCTTACATTATGTAGTTAAATTCAAGTACATATTACCAATTCATACTTGATGCAGGGTGTCCACATCTGGAAAATCAGGGGTTAGTCAGAAAAGGTGTAATTGATTACGGAATTTATTTGAAATCCTGGAAAGGTATGGAAATTTCCCAGCAAAATTACTTTTGAGTGGAAAATGTCGTGCTTTGGTCTGCCATTACCCAGACTGTCAAAGCATTTTTTTTAGATGGTTTTTTAGTGCATTATTAAATTGTGCAAGCAAGGTTCTGTTTTAACAATTCCAGCTATGGGGATGGTGGATGCTCATTTTTTTCTTTATTTCTTTTAAAATATTGAAAAATAACTAAATTATTAAAAAGTATGTAATTATTCAAGTAAATTGGAAATTCAGCTCATGGAAAGTCTGGTAAATTTTATTAAAATTTTGTGTGAGTACCTTGTATGAAAGATGGCAGCATGTCAAACATTTGTTTTTCTTAGTGTTTCATTTTTTTTATCATTGATTTTATGTAATTATTTATGTTTATCAGAATTGAGAGATTAACATTTTTAATATTTATTTAATGGCTGATGATAGTAAATAAAGATTGATGATAAATTTGTTATATTAATTTATTACTAGCTGATTAGATTTCAGTCAGGTTCATTGCATAGTGTACTCATTAACTCAGCGGCATATTCTATTGTATTTTAAATAAAAATGTTGTGTTATTAGTTTAGTGTCCAGTTTATTACCTTACCTTTGATTAGCATAAAATATATGTTTTCTTATTATAATAACCTACTTACTACTTCAAGACATTGGTTGAATTTGGAAAAAATGGAAAATATACATTATGTCTTTGTGTATGCTCAGTTTCTTACTATTCCCTTAAGTAGATTGGGTGGTGTAGTTCTTTCGTTAGACATAAAACTATAAACACCCCATTTTCACAACCTTAGGGTGTAATTTTGTAAAATGGTGACAAGGAGTTGGTATGTTTTAAATATATTATCCATACTCAATAGCTATGAGTATATAAATTTTTTCTTGATTAGTTTGGGAAAGATTTTTTTTTTCTTTCTATAAAACCAAATTTACTTTTGTATGTTTAGTTTTTATACCAGATATCTTACCTTCAGCTTGATTATCTTGGGAGGTATTTTTTTCTTATAAAAACTAATCACCTCCTTGTTACCCTCGTAAAGTTCTAATTTTGAAAAATGGAAGACACATAATTTATGTTATTAGTGTTCTGTTTCTTACCACTCTTATACTTTACTGAATTTGTTATTAATTTTTTCTGGTCCCTTAAAAAGCACAGAAAAGGGGTTAAAATTGTGTACTTTCAAAAGATTTTTTTTTCTAAATGAAAATTAGTCTTTATGGTGTTTAAGGAATTCTCATGTACAAATTGTTTCTCTGTATTTTCAATGATTATCTTACATAAATTACATTTGGGTCTGTGAAAGTTTCGTACTAATACATAAAATTTGTGTTGGTTATAGGTTGAGAAAAGCAGGCCATTTAGTTGTAAATGTGGAGTGTTCTACCTAAATGGACAGTTTTTGACTCCTAAACATGCCATTAAAGTATTTTACAGAGATCAGCCAGTATTATTATGGCTTGTTATTTTGCAATTCTACTGATTATTGTTTTTCTTCTGTAAATACAAGTAAAATGATTTCCTCTTTGAAGAGCTGGATTTCTTCGGTGGTTAAATATAGTAGTATATGCACAATTTTAACAATATGTTTGTGATAAACTTGCCCCAGGTCATAAACAGGATTGAATGATGGTTAAATCACTATTGAAATGGTTTGGAAGTACGATTGGTAACCGTACCAATCAAAAATGTTTGTACGTAGGGGAGGTAGGGGGAATGGTGCCACCTTAAGGCATTTTCTAATTTTTTAACATTGTACATACTTGTAATCAACATTTAATTATTTCGTTAAACAGCATCTTCATTTGCCCATCCATTTCCAGTTCAATTATCAGTTTTATTGGTAAAACATTCGATGTGTTAGCATATTTGTTTAAGATAGTTTTAACAGAACACGTAATGCAGTTGCAGTTTTTTTCAATTAAAGTCATTCAATTTTAGGCTAAAGTTGCATATACAATAATGTATTCTACTCAAAATACTTGACATTAGGCTACACATAGATTCTCAATAATAATAAAATCCCAGTATTTAAACACATAATTACACTCTTTTCTTTATAAAAACAAATTCAAAATTTTAGTTTTTGGTCTAAGTGTTAAAAGGAACTGAGTTAGGTTGTCAAAAATCTGATTACCTACATTCATCATATTTGCCCTTTAAACATTTTAGGCCTAGTTTCATCGTAACAAAGAGTAGTTAGGCCTACCTGACATCACTTTGACATAGCAAAAATGTTTGTTTCAAATAATTAACTTACGATTTCATAGAATGATCACATTTGTAACCATCTGGGGAGTCCCAACCGCTGCATTCAGAATGCGACCAACCAGAACATTTGACACATATATACCAGAGTTCATTGTTCATAACAAACTCCCCGCACACAAGACAGTTGTTATCAAATGGGTCAATATCATCTAGAGAATTGTCATCACACAATTCATCTTCATTTAGTCCTTCACTTTCACTTTCAGAATATTCGATGGAAATGTTTCTTCTACGTCTAGGCCTACCCATCTTCTTTGTAGGCGCAGACATGCCCTACCGAAATTTCCTTTTTCTTTCTTGAGAGGACATTTACTTTCCTTTCCTGAAAGCCTGCATTTTTTCTCATTGTTTCGCAATTTTTTATATCTTGCTTCTGTTAAGATGGATTTCATTGGAGTAGAGGTTAGAATTATTGAGTGCTGTTTATTTTTTTGTGATTGAATCGAACTACGCGACTTGGCAGATTGGCAAGTTGGAAGGGGAGAAATGTCTGCAATATGGACCACTGAACTGGAGGTTCCTGCAACTTGAATTTCACAGTTTGAGTCTGTGGCAGAATAAGTTTGAGGAACATCATTTTGAGATTCTTGTAGGTGTTTTGACTGTTCCTCTGGTGCTTCGCCAACATTGACATCTTCATCGTGAATGATACAGGTTGGTTGTTGGGACAAAAAGGCTGCAGGTGTGAAGTCTTCCTCGCTAAATTTGTTTGAGTCAAGTGGATATATTCCAGTGCTAGCGAATCCAGAGACTGCCTTTTCAATTGTGGTGACTCTCATGTATGCTTTGTTGAAGATACTTGCTAGTTCATATGGTGTTATTCTTTCGTATGGGTGGTTTTTCATATATATATCACATTCGCTGCAAGCGGTGTGATGAATGTGGGGGTATCGAAACAATGACTATACCGTTCAATTTCCAAAATTCAAATACTTGGCTATTGTGGTTGTCAAGTATTAATAAAACTGGATTCTCTTTCGTTGGCTTGACGTTCTTTGCAAAATGTTGGAGCCAAATTAAAAATAATTCCTCGTTTATCCAACCGTTCTTGGAACAATGGTATATTGCTCCTTCGGGGCCACCTTTCTCAAGCAAGCAACTCATCCTTTTCCTGGGATAGATGAACATGGGCGGAACATAGTGTCCTGATGCACTCATTGCACAACAAACTGTTACTGTTTTCCCCCTTTCCCAGCTTGTTACAGCTCCTACCTGTTTTTGTCCTTTGGGCCAAGAATCTTAACTGGCTTTTGGACAGTCGAAATTCCAGTTTCATCCATATTATAAATATGAGTTTGAACTAAATTTGTGCTTGTCCATAACATTCTCTACATTCGAATAGAACAGTTCGACTTCTTCTCGATTAAATGCAGTAACCCTGTTTAAACTGGTTGCCTCGGGCTTCCGCAAGCTAATTCCATGATTTCTTTTCAGGAACCCCTTTAACCAATCTACACCAGCAAGTCTTTCTGTTTTGTTGAAGTTGTTGGGAATATTCTTTCTTTCAGCAATTTCGAAAGCTAATCGCTGTAGTTCTATCCGTGTAAGGCCAAAGAACATATTGGCAAGAAGTAAAACATGCTCATTGATTTCCTTCTCTTGGGCTTCTATAAAAAGTGGTTTTCTACCCAGGCGAGCTTCATTCAGATTGCTTGATGACAGTCGATCTCTCAGAGTTGTACTCGGGATACTGAATTCTCTCGACACACTTTTAACACTGCGGCCATCCCTGATAGCACTTACTGCTGCCTCTAATTGTTGCTTGGTCCACTTTGCTTTATCACTTGTTCGTTTGCGAGACTGTGCCATCTAAAAAAAAATTAGGACTGATCGCACTATTAGGAAGCATTTTTTGGTCAAGAAAGTCTTCTACCTAAGTAGGTCTAGGCCCACCTAGAAGCACAAAAAAAAAATAATATATCTTATTCAAAATTATTAATAATATTAGGGTTTAGAAAGCCAACTGTGGATAAATATTATCGAAAAACAAGGGGATAATGGATAGAGGCAGGATGCTGAATGCCAACCAGAAACAATATACCCAAGTCTCGTATGTTGTTCCAACAATGGCATAGGTAAATACTTCGGCCCAATGTCAAAATTCGTCTTGGCCAGCATTGACTATACTTTTTGTTTTGATTACAGTTTATTTCCTACAAAATGCAAAGAAACTTTTTGTTGTCAATTAAACATTGGCTAACTGTTGGCACTATGACAGTTTTACATACATTTCGAAAAAGGATCCATATAAAATGTACAACATTCACTGTATTATAGTAAATTACCCTTTTATAATCAATTTTATTAATGAAAAGTGCACACCCACATGCATATAAAATCTTACTTTAGATATTTGAACAAAAATGCTGTAATGATATTTTATTGAACAAATATCTATCATTTAATCATTTAAAAAATAAGTCCGCTTTTATCAAACTAAAAATATTTATGACTCGTTCTTATATTCAATAATTACCATATCCATTAAAAATTGTGTAATCTTGTGAATATTATAAATACCTTCTTTTAATGCAAAATTAAAATATATTTGCAAATAAAATTTGTTTATTGAGGCAATACCGCCACCCTGCTGTCACGGTATTGCCCCTTGAACGGTTAGCACGCAGTTTTCCTCCTACTCACTAAACAAAACATTTAACATGGCAAACAGTAAATTCAAAAATTGGCTAAAGAAATTGACTTTTTAAATATGTATAGGATGTCAAAATTAAACAACACTGAATAACACTTACCGCGTAATTATATAGTGTCGAATATTAGATGAATTATGCGCTATAATACATTTGTCGCCCTCACAAACGAAGCGTTACGCGCAGATCCACCTTGACAGTTCTCAAGTGTTTCACTTGGGTGTCCAGAGATGGCACTGCAGTCGGGGAGCGGCCAACGCGTACAATACGGAATTTCAATGGGGTGGCTTTATTACCTCCTGTGGCGCCATTCCCCTTACTTCCCCTACATGTTAATTTTCTGTGATTTGTACATATATATATATATGTTTTGAAAAGAAAGAATATAAATTACATAATAAAAATTTTACTATATTGAACATTTAGACTTATAAAATATTAAGAAATTAATTTTCTGTACAAATGTTTTTAGTAACTTCATTTTATCCTACAGTAAAACCCAGTGTTTATTACAACCACTTCTCTATTATAACCCTTTTTCGAGAAATCTTGAGAAATTTGTGTTAAATGTTCTGAAAGTTCAACAGAATCAGCCAAAAATATGTTTGGAAGCATGTTGCGATGTGTTTTTTTCTTGGCAAGCCGCCTCCTCCTGGTTGATCCTCTTCATCCTCCAACCAAGGATAGTGGTTCCTGGCACCCAGCAGCTAACCATTGTGATACTGCTTCATAACCTCTCTGTTTGCTTCTATTGTTACGTGGATTTTTTTTGTTTTGATTATTGTTTTTGATGAATTACTACACATTTTTTTGCTCCAGTTTGGTAATGTTTTTGGTTTTATTTGGTAAATGATTGTGGGCGTCCCATGCATTTTTCGTTTGACTACAATAGCGTTGCACTTCAGACTTGATTTTGTTAACAAGTGTTGTCAACCCACACATATTTTAAAAATAATAATTATAATAATAGTAATAATATACAAACTTACTATTTTTGTAAAATGGGTATAAATAGGGCTGTGCGTGATCCCGATATTTGGGAAAAGTTTCAGAAACTTATATATATTGTTTCCATCTGACGGACAAATAAATTCCCAGCATTTTCAGGATTTTTTTTTAGCATTTTTCATATGGATTTTTTTTAGGATTTTTCATGTGGTTGGCCTGGGGCATTAAAATTGCATTATCGGCTTATTTAATTTTACTGAGAAGAGAGTTAAAAATATATTCGTACTGCCAGCAAACTGATTAAGGCTTTATTCAAGTCTGTAAAACAGCACACAACATTGTGGCTGCACAGTGGTTAGTTTAATTCAAAACGTGGCGAAGGAAACTTGTATAGATCAGGTATGAAACATTCTGCAATAAACATAAACCATAAGAACTGTTATTCTGATGTTTTATGGCATGTTTTTCAAGTAGATATATGCAGCAACCTTCTGTATGCATGCCCTCCCCTACCTCTCTAGCGTTCTAACTGCAGCCGGCAATGTTTATCTTGACACTTGAATAGACAAGTGCAATGGCTCTTAAATGCTATTCGTAATCAGACACTTTCAAGAAATCTTGAACGTTTGTAAGTGACATGTTAACACCTGGAGCTCTGCATGTTGTCCACTTTGACATTCCCCATCTTAACCGCTTGAACGAGCGATAACAAAGCAATGTCTTGGCACTTAACGTTCTTGACCTCTCTGGCGTGCTATATAGTTATGGCCCATGTCTTATAAATCACCATTTTAATGAAAAATGTTTTTATTTTCCTTACGAAATCTGTGTCAAATGGACTTACTCATTAAAAGATACAATGACACCCCTTATCATGTTGTGTTTAAGCTTGTTTTGGTGTTGGTAGGTGGTCCATTGTGCTTTTATTTTTTTTAATTCTGCTATAAAAAGAAATTTATATTTATTTCTGAAAACTTTTCAATTTAGTGCTAGAGATAACTGAACACGTCTTCGTGCGAAAAATTTAATATTTTCACATATTGGGGTCAAGGTTGGGTCAAACGGTCAAGAATTCCTCTATTTCGACCCTATTCTTGGTATCTATGAGGAGTCATAACAACAGGGTTTTACTTTATACTGAATCTCATTAATAATAAGTTAAAGGAATATTAGAAGTTTTCTACTGTATGAAGTTACTCATAACTGTATAATTTAACAAACAAGTTTGTATATATTTTAGTAGCATGTGATTTGTTGACAAAACCAACTGTACTTTCTGTAGTATATAATATTAAAATACCTCGGATGAAAACTGGGTTTTTATAGAATATAAGTTTGAAAAATGTATTTGCATATTTCTTGGATTTATGAGAATGAACCTTTCAGTTTTTATACTTTCCAACCCAAATATTGACCAGTAATTATCACAGCATGTATTTGGCACAATTTTGAATTGGATACAATTGGCTGGGATGCAGTAGATTTAAGTTAAAACTGGCTCAATCCTAGTACTTTTATTTGGTGAGTATTAATTATTATGATGTTAGCTAGTTAATTATAGATATGTGATATCAACTTTCCGTGATGAATTTGTAGATTATAAAAATGTAAATAAAGAAAATATTTGTTATATTAATTTTTTTAACTATTGGAAGTTTATGCTATGTTGTAAATTTCATTGCGATTTAATGGTTTTTTATGTTATTTTTGTAATCTAGAGGTGTGGTGGATAACTTTTTTGTTGCCATAATAGTTTTTTGATTAACAGGGATGATTTATATAAAATAAATTGTGTCCTAAACATTGTTGTTTAAATAATTAACCTAGTATAGAACAACTACACCAAATTTTTATATCAGTGCACACATAAGTTATCAAATTATTATTATTTTTTAATATCTCAAACTTAGTAACACCATCATAAATATTGGAAACTTTTTGCTATACTATTGTCTGTAAGTGCGTTATGCTGTTACACTTTTTGGCTAACCATTGATTTGTTTTAATGTGGTCCATGGGAGTGTGTGACCAATCTATCACAGTAAAGTGGTTACTAGCAGAAAAAAAATTTCTTTGAATTTTAAATTAAAATACTTTTCTTGTAAATACATGTTGAGTGATTAGTTATAATGAGCTTAAAACTTTCACAGGTTTGAACTGAAAGGAAAGATAGATCAATAAATAATTTTATGTAATTTTTTTATACCTTGGATGTGATTATTTTAGGTTCACAGAAAAAATTTGAACCAGTCATTTGTTTGTTGGTGTCGTGATTTGAGTGATTTTTTTTTTTTTTTTTTTACATAAAAGTCTCCCTAAATAATTTTTGTTCATATTTTTAATATTAGTAAATTTTTTTATTGTGAAATGATAGCAAGTTTTAATTTTAAGGATTGTCTCTTGGCCTATATGATAGCTGTTACAGAAATAATTTAATTTTTCTTTTTAAGTTGTAGTGTGATTCATAAATTTAGGATGTTTTTTAGATTGAAACAAATATTTTTTTTGGATTTATTGGAGTTGTTTATTCAAAATTGTGTTTTTCATCTGGTATGATGCGATAATATAAGTACTTAATTTAATGGCCCTATGATGTTACACCATATGAGTGCACATTACTAACCCACACAATATTATAGTTACTATTTTCCATTTCAGTTTAAAATCTAGTTTGTTTTTCTTTTGCATTGTCTTTAATCTATTATGTTTACATCACTTATTTTAGTGCATCACCAGTTATCTTCGTTAAACATTGTGTTTTATCACTTTGTGTAATTTGTTAAATGAACTTTTTGTTTTAACAATTTTGCACACAGTGTTTCTTAACACTTTAGATATACTTGGCCTAAGTAAGTATGTCTCCAAAGTTACATTTCCTCATCGTGTCCCACTGGTCCTGATCGTCTGGCTAGTTATTCTTTATTATCTCAAAAAAACAAAAAAGCCTTCACTAGTATCCTACAGTATTTTAGGCCATTACAATATATTATCTAAACTGCTTGGTTTTAACATTTGACTCACTACACAGAAATAATTTTAAAACAGTCGGGTGGTGTTGGCAAAGAAAAAAGACGGGACCCTGAGGTTTTGTGTGAACTTAAAGCCGGTGAACTCGGTCACAATTCCCGCCCCACCACCCTTGATAAACATCACGGACGCTCTGGCCGGCCTGGGCAAGGCCAAAATTTTCTCCTCCTTATATCTGAATTCCGGCTACTGGCAGGTGCCGGTGCGCCAGGAGGACCGACCGAAGACTGCTTTCACCGCCCCTGATGGCCGCAGATTTCAGTTCTGCGCCATGCCGTTCGGGCTGATGGACGCCCCCGCGACGTTCCAAGCGATGATGGTCAGAGTCCTTGACGGGTATGTGGGAAAGTTAGTGACTGCCTACTTGGACGATGTCATCGTCTGGTCGGACACGTGGGAGGACCATGCGCAACACCTCACCATGGTTCTCGAGCGGCTGGCCAGACATGGTCTGACCTGCGCGCCAAAGAAATGCCACATCGGGGCGGAGGAGATTCAGTACCTCAGCCACACTGTTGACGGGAATGGGTACCGCCCTCTCCTGAATGAAATTTCACAAGGAGATATCTGAATATCCAGTGGCACTGTTTGCCTTCTTGCATGCACTAATTAAAGTTAATATTTTCAAGAAAAATGGAAACTCCAGGGAAAGGTCTTAAATCCGGCATTTTATGGTTCAGCACGGTCTGTGATCGGACACCAGTCGAGCTGCTTGCGTTCAGGTTTTTTATGGTAGATACTGACTGTTGATCTATGCCGCCATGTTCCATTACTATGCTGCCTGTATTTTTAGTTCACTCAGAGTTTATTGTTACAATGAGTTTTCTTTTCAAGGCATTGTTTCCTGGTATTTAGGTTACATTTCACATTTCACGAGTGCATTTTAGAAATGATTTTTCAAGAAGACCAATACTCATCTGTAGTTTTACTGTTTTTAATAGGAGATTTTTACAACTTTTTAAAATACCAATGTACTCACAATTAATTTTTTGTCTGGCTATCCTGTTAAAACTACCTTGACTTCCGGCAAAATTGTTAACCTGGCATGGCCGTGGTCTGGAACGTGCCAGTTGAATGACTGTTTGCTTTCTTGATTTTGTTTTATTATTGTTATCTTACAGTTAGCAGATATTTGGAACTGAATAGCTTATTTAAATATTTTATACAGTAATGTTTATTGCATAACCAATTTTTTAACAAAATCATTGTATTTGGGGTGTATCCACTGTTACATCTATACCAACATGTATTACCTGATATAAGTGTACACTTGGGTTAGTTATTGTTCTGTGAAAGTTGTATTCATATAAATTGTGCCTTAAAATACTATGTATTTTAGGCATTATTTGTATTTGCTGTGAATAATAATAATTAATTAAGGAAACTTGATAAGCAGAAATGCTTTTTAAGGTTTTCTTTGTACATACTTGTTCTTGATGTTCATCGGATTATTTAATACAATGAATGTACACATTGAATTAAAATCTGCATTTACGCCTGTCACAATTTTTTTCGACTGCAAGAAACAAATGTGCATTCTAGTTATGAAAACTAATTAATATTTTTTCTGGTGTATTTACATATTTGTATCCATTTATTTTGAAACTGTAAATACATATGCTTTTAAAGTTTTACTAAAATATATAAAATTTAAAGTGTATGATTACAAAATAATTTTTAAAACACTAGACATTAAATTAATTTAAAAATTTTGGTAGTCATAACAGTTAAAACAATACTTTTTATATTTTTAATTTGACAAACGTTATTGAGAATTCACCCTTGGAAAAAAAAAAGTTTTGAAGCATTTCCTAATAGAGAAATTCTTTCCAAAGTTTGCGAAGTTATTTTCGAACGTAAAGGCACCAGAAACAAGGCCAAGTTGTGTTTCACACAAATAAGCATGGGGATCACAGAACTGCTCTCTTCCACTCGCTGAACATAAGGGTCTTCATCCTTCGGGTGTCTGTTAGATCAGCTTCCTCAATGTCTCATGACTTGGGACTCCTACCTGCCCTGTAGAGTATTCAGTGGGAACTTGTTGGGTAGCACAGTGTTTTACCAGCCCTTTCAACAGGGTCTGTAGTACAGTGTCCTGTCACTTTTTTCCTCATCCTCAACACCAGTTTGAACATGTGTAGTCCTTGTACATCGCTGGCAACCAGGATTGACCACTTAATTGGGTGTTTGGAATTTTGGACATGGCGTGGCTATGACTAACCTTTAAGTTTAGTTCTTATGCTTCCTGTGCTTTGCAAATTGGGGGTATGGGGATGAGACAGAACCCTTGGTACTTGATTTTTAAGAATTTCTTTCTTTAGCAGTTGTGTAGCACATTAAGAACTTTGGAGATTGGTGCCATTGGCATCTGTTTGATACAGTCTTGAAATGCCTCCCTGTAATCAGAGGTCAACATTGCCTTGTATTTCCATAGATTATTTAATTAATTAATTAATTTATTTTTTTAATTTAAAATTGTGACATGCCCAGCAACGGTCGTTAGGCTTGGATGGTGGGCACGACAAATATACAAAAACAAACACAAGTTTATCACTGCAACCACCCCCGTCAGAACCATAGCAGGTAAGAACAGCACATGGCCAACAAATGAAGGAAAGAGTACCATACATATATTAGCAGTGACAAAAAACACAACAAACACAACAACAACCACAACAAATACAATCATACCACAAACATTATTAAGTACATACAACACAAAATAATAATACAAAAAATGAGAACAAATCTCTGTTTTTCTAAGTTATTAATTAAGGCATTTACTAGATTGCAAAATTACCAATTTCAATTTAATCATGTGATAGAATTACAAATCTAATTTATTATAATTAGTAATCAGTCTATAGATAAGATCATTTTTGTTATTAAGTGTGCATAAAGTAGATCATAAACGACTATTGAATTGTGGTACCCTCAAGCCAAAATTTTCTAGGATATATTTACATTGAATTTTAGAGTTGTAGCAATTTTGAATAAAGAGTGCATCATTGTACTCTTTATGAAAAGAGAAAGGTGTAAGAATAGAATAAGTAAAACTCTTTAGATTAATTAATTCAAGTAATTTAATTTGAATGTTTTCATTTGTATTGCTATCAGTCAATTTGTTGTTCAAAATGATAGAGCAATATTCTAGTTTAGATCAAATTAAAAAAAATAGATGGAAAGAATAGAATCTGAATTAGTAGCATAAAAATTGATGAATTTTATAAGGGCCAAAGTTCTCAAGGTGGTAGAATATAGATAAAAATATTTAACATGCGTATGAAAAAATAACTTAAACAAGGAATATTCCAAGATCTTTTATTAATGTAGTTCTGATGATTTGAGAGTTCAAAAAGTTATAGTCATACTTAACTGTGTAATATTTTCTCATAGAGGATATTATCTTAGTTTTATCCTTGTTAAGTTAAACCAAATTGTATATGCACCAATTATTTATTTTATTAATATGTTGTAATAATAAGCAGTCATTAGGAGTACCTATTAATTTGCCTATGGAGTAGTTAAAGACACTGGTGATATCATTAATAAAGATATTAAAAAGAAGAGGGGATTAAGTGCCACCCTGAGGAACTCCAGAAGTTTCATTGAAGAGAGAGGAATTATTATTATTTATATATACAAGAACTTATATTTATCAAATAACTGGAAAATTAATTTATATACTTAGTTATCACATAAACCAAACTTGAGATAAATAAATAAAGAGTTGTTAACAGTGTCAAAGGCTTTGGCAAATCGAAATAGCATGCATCTACCTATCCTCTATTAACTACTTCATGATGTATGGGATTGAGAAATGTAAGTAATTAAGTTAGCAGCAGTAGACATTTCTCTTCTGAAGCTGTGGTGATGACTAGAAAATCTATTACTGAGATAAAAATTTAGAAATTTGGACAAACATAATTTTATAACTATAAAAAAAAATTGAAATTAGACCACTGTCTGTTGTCTATGTTAAAAAAAAAAATAGCAGTCTTTCATGGCCATTGTCTGATCAACTAATTGACTTCCGAGGTTGAGGAGCATTGCAGTGGTTGTGTGTGCTGCAGCGTGGCTCTACCATGAAAGCAGAGATAGTTTCTATCTCGGTGTTATTCAGTGGAACTGAAATATATTATAGTTACCATTACACATTCAATAGAAAAGATAACCTAAAACTTCAGAAGAGACTCCTAAAAAAGTTTCAAATATATGTCATTGACAAATGGTTTGTAAAATATTGCTAATAGGCCCTTCAGCTACACTTAGAAACTTTATCTAGTAAGAGACACTGTTCACATGTTATCTATAGAATTCTCCTTTTTAAAATACGATTTGCCGCTGCAAGAATTAACATTTTGGCATGTGAGAATTACGATTTTGGTTAACCGCCAATGGTTTCTAATCCTTAATATGTGTGTTATTCCCATTAATTTTGTATTTCAAACACAAAATAATAGTTTTTAGTCCAACAGAAAAGATTAGGTACATATTTTACAGTTTCAGTTTCAAATTTAAACAAAAATCTGATTGCAGAGTGTTAGTCTCTTATAAAAAATAAAATGATTCTTATTTGACTGTAGTCCGACTGACACTAGACCAATACGTTAATTTGAAAAGTGAATGTGGTAATGAGAACATGTATTTAATATCAATCTAAACATTTGCATCCACCTTTTACAAGTCCTTCCCCTTCCTCACTTAAACGTAATTTACAATTCCCCTAAGAATTTTTTTAATGTCTTTTCGACAACAGGGTTAGGGGAAACAGAAGGTGCTCCATGTTAGTTGTGATGAGGAAGGAATTTGCCATGGCCTATAGTAGGAAACGTTTTCGGAATTCACCTAGTGTAAATTTTGGGAAACCATATAAAACCAAGATCAGATTGAAGACATGAAGTGTTGGTCACCATTTAAGACAATAGTTATTGACAGTGGAAGAAATGGAAATGGTTTTGAATGCTATTAAGTGCATTATATTTTGTATTGTACCTTGTAAATACACTGAACAAAAAACTACAGTGTAATTGACCAATAGTAAAATTGTTTCTAGTGGTGTAAGCCCCATTGTGTTGCATATTGTGTATGTCCTTAGCATTCCTGTGCTTTGACCAATACTCACATCCTGCCCTTTCAGATCACAATTGCTCCCTTCCAGGGAAAGAGCAGAGGATGTGGATTACGCCATTATGACGCGACACTTTCTGCCCAAAGTCCGGGGACTTTCCCCAGGGTAAGTGAGTAATAATATACTCTGTATGTGACCCCGTGAACTAGGCACACTAGAAACACTGTTTGTAGGAATTTGTATAATATATATACAAAATATATTTAGTATAGAAACATCATGGAGAGTCTTTAATGAAAATGAAATAATATTTAAAAAGTAAAATGATTATATCATTAAATTAGCTAAATTGTCTTATATAAACATTTTATTACAATGTGTAACACAAATTTGATGCAAGGTTTCCGAATCTGATAAATTTTTTAACATTTATTACAAAACAAAAATTTAACTTTGAGCTGCTATCTATCCTAACCAAAAAGAACTAAACTGCAAAAGTTGGCGCAGACTTGTAGCACAATTAATGTAGTGTAGCTGCAACGTCATTCTTATTTAAATATTTGAGTGGCATATAATTTTGTAAGATTATCTCAAATGATCGCAAACAAGACATTTTAAATGAAGACCGTCTTATAATGGTCACATATTTATTATTTATGAGAAGTTTTTCTCTTGTATCACAATCACGGCTTAAGAATACCAGCACATAAGCATGTTTCATAGTCAAGACACTTGCTTAAGAAAACGAATAAGACCAAGTTTGCCAAGAAAACTGCAGATATGTCTCAAGCAATTGCATTGTAAAAAAATGACTGATTCATGCGAATCTCGTCTATTTAAACTTATGTAAATCCCGTAAGAAGTGCTGAATAAATTTTATATGTGTTTTAAATTAATTTAGTTTTTATGAATGGTGGTTACATTATTTACAAGTGCTAAACAGACACGCTTATTTAAATATCGATTAGACGATTACAGAACAGTTTAATGTATGTGGAAGGCGATGAGTTTAATGATGTTTGATATTGTTCATATCCCCAGCAAAAAATTTAAACTACATTGAATATGTACAGAATCCTTTAATAATAATAATGAAATGATGGCATTACACTCTTTATAAAATATACTCTCCCTCACAAAGTCCTTAGAGCTTCAGCAGTTTAATGATTAGAGAGTTCGATTCAAAACTTGTTTTTAATTAATGACTGTAAATATAACTTGTATTAATTATTATTATAATTAATAATATTGTATTAAAATGTTTTTATTAAATTGATCTAATATATTTAATTATATATCTAAGTTCATTGGTTAAGTTAATTCATACTCGGTAGGCTTTGCGACATACCTAATATGTTTTTCTTATAATAATATTAAATTATAGGATCACACGTAACTTGAAAAAGAAAAATTAACCTATTATATTAGGAAATTAATGTCTAATACTATTGATGAATAAACGAACACTTTATAGGAACTTAAATATTCTTAAACAATGCTTGTTTTTTTATTGCACTTGGTATAATATTTGTTAGCTACAAATTCTCAAAGTAGGATTATAAGTTAATCTCAATTAACATATTTAAAAGAGGTTAATCGGAAACAGTTTGCCGTCACCCGCGGTCTCGTGATCGAGACCCGGAGCGGTCCTAGTGGTTTTAGTGGCTAATAATTAAATCTCCGGCGGGCGCCAGGTTAATTAGAGTATTAACCGAGGTGGTCGTGGGTTTTTGCCCCTGCGTGTTCCACTAGGATCGGCGGCTGTTGATGGTGGAAGGGAGTCCCTGCTTTTAATACGCACTGGCCCTAAACAGTGAAGAGGACTGTTTCCTAACTGTTGAGGGGGCGTCTATGAAATAAAGAAAACGTTATTTAGGTGCTGGTTTTTAATCCCGCATCTCACAAAGTGTGGATGGGCACAAGTTATACAATTACACTGGACAAATACGCTGGCACTACACACACTCGCACTGAATAATTAATTACGTGTTACGTTGCGGCACTTGCAAATAAGATCCCTACATGGGCTTGGGGGTCCTCGAAGAGTTTGAGTGGGTTAACGGCCACTCCCGTGATAAACTGGAACTAGCTTCGTGCCCGGGCTCACCTGTGTGAGTCGCGGGCCCACGAAGGTAATATTAAGAGAAAAGTCTTTACGTTTGTAGCCGGCAGGCGTCTGCTCGACGAATTATATTAAGTTCTGTTCGCGGGAGTCGGCCCGGACCGTAATGTGACTGCGTCGCGAACCGTTGTTGCGCGACGAGCAAAAATTAACGCGGCCGGGTTAAGCCCTGCACCGGAAAAGGGCACGGGGGCACGCGGGGAGAGGAAAAAAGAGGTTTTAATGAATTATAATATTTACCAGTATGAAGAAATCAGGAGCACAAAAGTTGAAGTCTCCCCGCGGGATCACACGTCCGCCCCGGCCTGTGAGTAAAACTCTACTGCCGCTTTGTGCCGGCTTGTTGGGGGGGGGGGGGGGGGGGGGGGAGGAAGCGTCATGTCCCGCCGAACTTTCTAATGTGCCGTTATTCCAAATTTATAATTATAATTAGACATTATTATTTCTAGAACCCTCGTAACTTAATGACATCTGTCTGAATAGTTGGCGGAAGGCCTATAATAATAATACATAATAAAATTGAGATTAATAATATTTGAAAATAGAAAGTCAAGCTGGAGACTGTCTGTCACTTGTTGACTTCTCCAGTGGCTATTTGCAGGTGAAAACGGGGAGGTTAATTAGGTTGATTTATGCTGTTGTTAATTATTGGCGGAAGGCCGCAAGGGATGTTCCGAACATTTATTAACTGCGGTTTCCCACGGGGAAAACCGCTGCACCCCAACGACGCACTTTCACTCTTAAGGGTTGTTTTGATAATTAAAAATCACTTAATCACTACCAGTAGTTAAAGAAGCATAAGAGCTGTTTGGTGGAGTTGGCATATGGGCGTAATCTATTTAAACACTCACCGACGTCGACGGCTCGCTTGACTCACGTGACCTGGACTAGGGTTGCGTTCCGTTAGCGGGGTTTAATACTGGCGGGTGGAGTCCGGGCTTTATGGCCTTCGGACGGACGATGACAAATTTAAACTATAACAATATAATTAGCACCATTATTATAAATGTGAATTAGCTCTGTTGCTGTCTTATTGGTGAAATAACTTGAATATCACATAAATAGACTACATTAAAGCAAAACAAAATTTCCTCGTAGGTATCCTTTTAATTTTATGTAACTGTACTTTCAAATTATATCTCGTTCAGCCTAAATTATAATTTTTTTTAAGACTACAGTTATTTTTTTGAAAGTGACATGCAAAATGTTGACGTCGACCCAGAGGCCACCCTAGCTCCTACAGGACGTTATGGCGCGTCACCGCCTTCTTCTGTGCGCGGGCGTGTGCGGGAGCCAGTGGTGCCACCTTCAATAAACCAGTGTCCCTCCGACGTAGTTTTTTATGTATATTTTCTTTTCTTTCAGCAGGACATAATTTTTATTGTAAAAACTATAATATCATCCATCATGTTTAATTTAAATTAGAAGGGTAAATAACATGTATTTTAATATGCACGGGGTGAACAAGTCGCGGGTTCCCGTCCACGAGGATGTCAGGTGCTGCACGAGACGCGCGCGGGGAGGGGGTCGGCGCGAGCAGAGTAGGGAGTCGCGTCTGGAGAACCGCGGTGCAGAGACGTGTCGGCCGCGAGCTCTCGCCAAGACGAGTGAAACGGGTGAGCATAGAGGCCTCCGGGCTTAATGACAGTGACGCGGGGAATAGATCGGCAACAGTCTTCGAGTCGTGTCAGGCAGTTCGGAACTATGGAGATTAGTATGTCAACTATTGCCAAGGGGTCGCCTTATTGTAGATAGTTTAGTTTTCTTTTTATTAGCGTTTCATAATTTTTTCCTTTCCTCTTGTATGTATGTATATATATATATCTTTATTCGCTTGTATAGTCGTGCATTGCCTAGGATAAAATAGTACCATTGTGTCATGGACGAGACCTCGCCATATTAATGAGACAATTCAGAAGCTGTGTCCGCAGATAGTGCTTGCCTGAAGTCGCTATAGGACAGGAAATCAAAGCCCTGCCGGTTTGGGACAAACGCCATCGGTTAGCACCGCGACGCCGGCGCCTACTACTTCCCATAGGCGGCCGTGTAAGGGGAAATTCTCGTGTAGTCAGGCCTCACCTAAGAACGGTCGTAGGCGGGAACTGCGATAGCCCCGTGCCGGTGCAAATAGTGGCCAATAAAAAGAGTGAGTGCCACGAAACCCTATGTAGTTTCATTATTAGCAGGCTAGATCCTCTTAACTGCCACGCGGCCCGAAACCCACCCCCACCTGAGCTAGCCCAAGAACCTACACAACCAATAAGGGGATCAGCCCGCTCGGCGACAAGTGGCCCCCAACTAGGTGGCAACGCATTCTCAAACTTTCAAATTTTCAAAACTTTCAAATTTTTCAAAACTTTCAAACTTTCGAAATTTTGTCTCAAAGGGCGTAATTTGGCAAAGTACGGGTTGCCAAGAACACGGACAAAGTGGGCGGAAAGGACATCATGGACATTATACGGACTGGAGTAGCGTGCGACGTAGCGCGAGTTGCGTCACGTGAACGGCGCGGGAGCTGCCTGGCGCGGCGGAGCGGCGGAAGCAGGCGGAAGGAGCGGCGCGGTAAAGAGATAAGGAGAAACATCCACACCGGGATCAGGTTCACGCGGGAGAGAGATAAGGCGGCACGACCCACGCCGGGCTCGAATTCGCGCGGTATCGCGCTGCAGCTTATCGCGCGCCGAGAGGCGAGTTCGCCGACCGAGCCGAGAAGGATCGGATAACCAAGTGAAGCCGTGTGACGACCGGAAAAATGGAGGGACCGGATGAGACAAAGGCGAGGGTGATGGACACGTGTGTGGGGTGTGGACTTCCGTTCAGGGGGAGACACGGACAGGACCTTTCGTGCGAATGCCCATGGGGACTAGCGGACGTGAAGAGTAGCGGGGAGAGTAATGACAGACAATCGGGGAGTCATTTACCGGGTCACCACGACGAGAGCGTTAGAGAGCCCATAGGTCATGGTCATCCGAATACAGTGATGCGAGTGGTCGAGGTGGCTAGCCCATTACCGGAGTTTGCGGGAGAACCGCACGAAGATCCGAGTGCGTTTGTAGCCGCGTGTGTGGACAGGCTTAGGGGAGTGCCATGAAGGGACTGGGTGACGAGAGTGTGTGGCCAGTTACGGGGCCGGGCGGTGAAATGGTGGACGGACACGGGGGACTATCTATCCGAGTGGGGAGAATTCGAGCGAGCACTAGAGAGGCGGTTCAACGGACCACTGGCACGAGCCGAGTGTCAGCGACAACTTTACAGTGTACCACAGGCCGCAGGGGAGAGCGCCGAATCATTTATCTATAGGAAGGTGCGGTTGCACCGGCGAGTGGGGCCGGAGAGAACAGTGAGCGAGGTCATGCCCGTAATATGCGAACAGTTGTTGCCGTCGCTACGCCCTTTTCTGCGACGGGCCGTGGACCTAGAGGTATCCGAGTTCATGGAGCTGGCCCGGGAGACTGAAATGGACTTGGCAGCAAGTAGGAGGGAACTCTGGGCAAGAGAGTCACGACGGGAGCCGAGGATGACACCAGTGATGTCACAAGAGACTGTGGCACCCGAGGACGCAATGACATTGGTCCGATACAGGGGCGGGGCCACACCACAAGGGCAG
This sequence comes from Bacillus rossius redtenbacheri, assembly GCF_032445375.1. Taxonomy (NCBI): domain Eukaryota; kingdom Metazoa; phylum Arthropoda; class Insecta; order Phasmatodea; family Bacillidae; genus Bacillus; species Bacillus rossius. The sequence continues at coordinate 136,593,335 of NC_086330.1, read as the reverse complement.
AGGACGACAGGGGGACCCACGCGAAAGACCAGAACACGGTCAGAGGGGCGGAGTACGAATCAGCGGACGAGTGACAACCGTCCACCCAGGTGTCAGTATTGCCGCAGCCCGGAGTATCACTGGCACGCGGATTGTCCAACCAAGGCGGAGTTGTGGAGGAAGATGGAAAGGGAAGGACGCCATCCGGGAAACGGACAATAGGGGGCAGGGACAGAGTCGGCCACTGCCTCCTAGATACAAACCCGGACAACATGACAGAAAAGACCTCACCGAGCCCGAGGACGAGTCAGCCCAACGACGCCCGCCATGACACCAGCCACATGGATGAGAGGAACACAGGGACGTCGCCCGCCAAAAGTGACAGCCCCACTGGGCAGCTCGGAAGAGACATGAGGGACCACGGGAACCGCAGCACGGACGCCACAGCAGACTGGGGAGCCAGTAGCAGTCCAACAGCAGGGGACAGGTCACCACCAGAGGAGCAGGGGGCTCCTCCAGCACAGCTGGGACAGCTGGGCGCGGACCAGGTGGCGCTGCTCCGGGTGCCAGTGCTCCTGAACGGCCGTCCCGTCCACGCGTTGGTGGACACGGCGGCGACCCACTACTTTGTCGCCGCCCACCTGGTGCCGGACGAGGACTTGGAGCCACACAAGGACGAGGTGCAACTGGCAATGGAGGGGACAAGCGCGTCCACGTCTGGACGCGCACAGGTAACCATCGGTGTTCGTGACTTATCCAGTCGGACTAGCGCCCTGGTGATGCGTGGACTGCGGGAGGAGTTGATCCTGGGCCTGCCTTGGCTGGTCCAGGAGGACGCCGCCATTGACATCAAGGACAGTAAGTTGCACGTGGGCCGTCAGGGGCGCCGAATGCTGTACGGCGTGGGCCGGGCGGGCCCTGTTCCTCCCTCACCACAGGTCCAGCTGGCAGACCTCACTCACGACGTGCCACCAAATTACACAGGGTTGTTCGAGGGCGTGTTGTCACAGCAGCCGTTAGTGTTCGCAGCCACAGACATGCTGCGGCGGACAACGGTGACGGAACATGCCATCCCTACATAGCCACACAGTCCCATATACGTAAAGCCGCGTGAGTTTGGACTCAAAGACCGTCAGGTAGTGCAGGAACAGATAACCGAAATGCTCCGGAACGGAGTAATAGAAGCTAGTGAATCTCCGTACAATAGCCAAATCGTCATGGCTAAGAAGAAGGACGGGACCTTGAGGTTCTGTGTGAACTTCAAACCCGTGAACTCTGTCACCATACCCGCCCCACCACCACTGATAAACATTGCAGACGCGTTGGCAGGCTTGGGGGACGCCTGTATATTTACGTCACTTGATCTAAGGTCCGGGTATTGGCAAGTCCCCGTCAGGCAGGAAGACCGTCCTAAGACCGCGTTCACGGCCCCGGACGGACGCAGGTTTCAGTTCCGAGCCATGCCGTTCGGGCTGATGGACGCCCCCTCGACGTTACAGGCCATGATGGTCCGCATCCTGGATGGGTTCGTGGGCGACTTCGTCATGGCCTATCTGGACGACGTGATCGTCTGGTCACGGACGTGGGAGGACCATGCGCATCACCTGGCATTGGTCCTCGAACGGCTGGCCAGACACGGGCTGACCTGCGCCCCACACAAGTGCCATATCGGGGCAACGGAGATCAGATTCCTGAGACATGTCGTCAGTGAGAAGGGGTGCCGCCCTCTCCCGGAGCACCTGGACCTGATCGCGTCCAAGGTGGCTCCATGGACGAGAAAACAGCTGCAAAGACTCATGGGGCTCCTGAACTGGCTGCGGTCCTTCATACCGGACTTCGCAGCGGTGACGGCCCCCATGACGGACTTGCTATCCCCCAAAACAAAATACAGGTGGACCGGGGAGGCTGACCGCGCCCTGGCTGCTGTCAAGCGCTTGTTCAAGGACAGTCACACCCTCGCACGGCTGGTGCCGGGCGAACCCCTGTACCTACAAACGGACGCGAGTCAAGTAGGTATGGGGGCCGTGTTGTACCAGGTCGGACCCAATGGCGAGCGACGCGTGATGGAGTATTCCAGCGCCAAATTCGGGCCGGCCGCCCAGAACTACGATGTGAATGAACAGGAGTGCTTGGCAGTGGTGTGGGCTGTCAAGCGATACCAACACCATCTGGAAGGGCGGGAGTTTACTCTTAGGATGGACAATCAGTGCTTAAAATGGTTGAACTCGATGCAAGGGAGGAAGAGTAAATTTACCCGGTGGGCTGTGACCCTCCAAAACTTTGCATTCACAGTGGAACACGTGCCAGGGAGGACTAACCAACTTGCCGATGAACTGTCACGACATCCTAACCCAGAGAACATCTTTGAGGACGAGGGCACGTGGGACGATCTGCTTCCTCCGTCAGGGCGGGCACCCGTCACGGGAGACCATGTGGGGCCCGCGGCATTGTACGCGGTAACACAGGAGGAACCAGTCACTGAACCCGAGGCAGTGGACACTTTCTCCCAGCTGATTAGCGCCGTGCAGCGGGTTCAGCGGGGGGACGACGTCTCGAAGGCCGCCGTGGAGGCGTGCGGGAACCAGGTGGTACCGGACCAGCGCAGCGTGGACGGGGTCCTGCAGACGTGGGTGCCGGGAGGTGGGGACGCTTGGCGGACTCACGCCCCGAAGGGGGCCCGCGCGGCCATACTGGGTTATTTCCATGACCACCAGCTAGCAGGCCACCCCGGGGCCGAACAAACCGCGGAGGCAATCAGGGTCTCCTTCCACTGGCCCGGCATGGGACACGATGTCCGGGAATACGTCCGACGCTGCCACACTTGCCAGCAGCGCAAGGCCCGGAGGACAGACGGCGAGGAGCAACAGCGACCTCGCCGCCCGCAGCACCCATTCCACACACTAGCTCTAGATATCATGGGGCCCTATCCCCGCAGCAGCAAATGCAAGCGCTTCCTTGTAGTACTAACAGACCTGTTCACCAGATGGGTCGAGGCCTATCCGGTCTCCAACGTCCGGTCGGGAACGTTGATAGCGCTGATCGACGGAGAGGTAGCCCCTCGTTTCGGGTACCCAGCGGTACTCCTATCGGACAACGGATGTCAGTTCCATGGAGGTAAGAAGTTAGGGAGTGGTTGTTTGGCATGGATGCTGAAGTCATTTTGCTTTTTGGGACACGCCCACTAATGCGACCAAAACAAACGGCGAATACAAGTTTGAAATGGTGTTTTTAATGAAATAAAACAATGTCGTGTTGTGCTTATGGTTGTACGAATAGGCTAGCGAAAAAGCAGACGGGAATTACATTTCACAAGTAAGTTTATATCAAACCAGGAGCTTCTATTATTGAAGTGGTGAGATGAATAAGAGAAGACAAGACATGTCTCAAGAAAGATGAAATAGTTATAGTAGCAGGTGGAAATTACGTGTTCAAGAAAGAATAAAAAAATTCGTGTTGTGCTTATGGTTGTACAAATAGGCTAGCGAAAAAGCAGACGGGAATTACATTTCACAAGTAAGTTTATATCAAACCAGGAGCTTCTAGAATTGAAATGGTGAGAGAAATAAGAGAAGACAAGACATGTCTCAAGAAAGAAGATGAGATAGTTATAGTAGCAGGTGGAAATTACGTGTTAAAGAAACAATCAAAAACTGTGTATCTCAGTTTGAAATATGTATTACCTTCATTATGTAACACAAAAGTGGCGGTATGTACAATCCCACACAGATTTGACTTGATGGATAACTCATGTGTAAATATAGGGATAAGGAAAACTAATGAAGAAATTCTGACTCTGTAGTAAGTACAATTTTGTACGAGTAGGTATATTTTGCTGATGACACAAATCTTCTTTTAACTCCAGAAAAATATTGGAATTAAAAAATAAAACTGAATTTGAAATAATTAACTTGAATAAGTGGTTTGATGCAAATAATTTAAAACTTGAAATAATTAACTTGAATAAGTGGTTTGATGCAAATAATTTAAAACTTAATATAAATAAAACAAAATTTATTAAATTTGGTAATAAAAGACTGCTCGATCAAGTATTATCTGAATTTCAGAATCAAGCGATAAGTCAAACTGAATCAACTAAATTCTTGGGCTTACATATTGATGATAAACTAAAATGGAATGAACATATCAATCAAACTATTCATAAATTAAGTAAAGCTTGCTACGCCCTCAGAATTCTTAGCCAAATTATAGACAGAAATTCTCTACGAACTGCATACATTGCACTTTTTCACACACACATGGTATATGTAATTGAAATATGGGGTAAGTGTAGTAATAGTATTAACATTTTTAGATTGCAAAAAAAAGCCATATGTATTATATGTTTAGCTGATACAAGAGCCTCATGTAAACCTTTATTTACTGAGTGGAATATATTCCCTTTTTTTTCGTAATATATTTATAGGTTGCTCTTATTTGTAAAACTGTAAATAATTTTGTAGAATTTGAACATACTGGACCATATATCACAAGATATAACTATAAACTGAAACCATAATTCCACACTTAAGAGGTATAACACTATTTAATAGACTACCTAAAGATATTATATTACTACAAAATTTTAATGAATTCAAAAAAGTTGTTAGAGAATACATCAAAGGAAAAAAATATTTATTTAGCTTGTGAAATAACACCTTGTAATGACAATATAAATAATATGTAATTTGCTGTATAATTAATAGGACACCCTACAAATGATTCAGAGTATATTAAATGAAAAATATGTACTGTTTGTTGTGTTGTGTAAATTGTGAAAATTATAAAATTTGTGATTATTTGTTGAAAGTGTAGATTAGCAAAATTCATTATAATTGTAAACTTGATTATTTTATTGAAATTTTAACTATGTTTAATTTTTGTTTATAATGTGACAAGGTCAATATCCCTTGAGCTGTTGGCTCATGTAGGGATCTGCAGGTGGATTGAAAAAAATAAAAAAAATGAAATAAAATAGATTGAACCATACTGTGCGCAAGGTAAGTTCAAAACGTCACAGCATCCTTCAAGCTGAACCAGCCAAGGATGATTTAAAGAAAAAGATCGTAAACAAATAACAAGTTTCTTAAGAATGCAGGAGGTGTAGGGGAAAAATCGGCGCACCATCTACAGAAGAGCCCAAGATCAATGCAAGACTAATTTTTTATTCTCGTTAGTAACAATAACAAATATATGAACCGATGTTCAAGCATAACAAAGATTTAAAAGATAATACATAAGTGGTATACTATACAACTTGTTATACTTCACACAATACAGAAAAAAGGTCAGGTGGTGACGCAATCGGTAAACGATATTATAACTATAACAGCCTACTTTAACCAGTGACCTGCAGTCAAACCAGCTACGCAAAGATTTGAAAGAAAATGACAACACACTATAAATATTAACGGCGAGCGAGCCATATGGTCATGGGCGAGGGGAGAACAACTGATAAAGAACGTGGCCAACGAAAGAAAAGGAAAAAGGACAAACACAACTCTAATTTAACAAGCCACTACAACACAATAAACAAACAAACTTCGTTAAAGTTCCAAGTTACTCACGCCCATGACCACGGCTTCGACGTCACCAAGTGCACAAGTGCACACACCAAACGTCAAGGCAGACTGCAGGTAGCGACACCGCTAAGAGCGGGTTTATATACTCGTTAACTAGGGGCGGAGTAAGCACACAGGGGAGAGGGGAAGGAAGAGGGGAACTAGCCCGAACCGTCCAGACTGAACTGGCTTGACCGAGCACACACCAGCGGAGGGGTGGCAAGGAGGGGCAGGGGAGGTGAGAAGGAAGTCACCACACACACAGAGAGCGCAGTCACGTAGCAGCCGGCGGACAGGTGAGACATGCGTAAGCACGGCTCAAAACCCCCCGCTCTAACGAAGACTTCCAGGCGAAGAACTTTAGGCAGATGTAGGACTTCTATCCACCGAAGTAGCCGACGAGGATATGACCCAGCAGGTCCAGAGTCCATGTGTAGAAATTCAGCCATCCATCAGGGGTTCCGCCTTCCGGTAGAAACTCTGCAACTCCCAGAGTCCAGCTGACTAAACAATACTTGTGTGTGAAGTCAGTTCATACCCCCCTCATCTCTGTCCGGCACCAACACATGATATCCTCTTGTAGTCACATAACGGGCTGAGGAGCATCGGAGCAGCCAAAAACTAACCAGTCAATAATAAATGGCAATACCCAGGTCACTCGACGAAAAGATGCAGGAGTCTGAGTTGGTCCGCGAATATCCGGCTGTCGTGATGCGTCCACCATCGAACCAGTCCGGTCCTTGCGGCAGCAAACGACGAAAAGATGCAGGAGTCTGAGCTGGTCCGCGAATATCCGGCTGTCATGATGCGTCCACCATCGAACCAGTCCGGTCCTTGCGGCAGCAAACAGAATCTCCACTGCTCCATCCAGAGCGGAACCCCGCCAGGCACATGAAGGGAGCCAAGTAGCTTCGGCTGCCAAGACATTGTCCCAACTGCAGTGCCTTCCAAGGCGGGCCCAGCGAAAGAAGAAGCGCTGCAACAAACTCGAAGAGGGATGTGAGGAGGGAGAACACAACGGGAGTGCTTACCCCTCAGACACATGAACACTTATCTATATCAAAACACTAACTTAAAACATGAGCATATTACAACCTTACAATCAAAATGAAGATAAAGATCTACTCACAAGTCAAATAAGTATAAGTAATGCACAATAGATTATCTTCAGATTATTAAAGTTACGCATGGTAAAGCTTCAAATGTGAGACATGACATTTTCTCTGCTTACCCCTACGGCCTTGCTGCGACAAAAGTACTGTGTTCCTCCCCAAAAAACGCGAAATGACGTAAGGTCCTACGTAGGGCGGAATAAATTTGGATCCTACTTGATTAACTTTAGAAGGGAGAGAAAAATTCCTGGCCAGAACTATATCTCCAGTGGTAAAGGGGGGATCTAACCTACCACTGTTATACCTGTCGCAAACAGATTCTCTAGCTTTCTGAAGATTACATGCTACTGAATCTAACACTTTCTCCATAGCATCCTGTTCCAACGGACTGTTAATGGAGAGTAAACCCCAAATACTTAACAGGGGATGGGTGAGCTCTTGTCCCAAAAAGGGGACGGAAGGTGAGAAACCTGTGGATGAATGTACAGCACTATTAAGAGCTATGTTGATGAATTCAAGATCACGATCCCACAAGGTGTGGTCGTGGCGGTAGTATACAGTGAAAATGGATTTTAACACCTTGTTAACTCTCTCAGACATGTTGCCCTGAGGAAAGTAAGCACTGCTGAAGACAGGTTTGATGGCCCACTCAAGGCACATCTCACTCCACTCAGAAGATCTAAAATAAGTGGCGTTATCTGAAACAATCACTGAGGGTGCACCAAAAAACTTCCAAACATGACGTCGCAATGCTAAGGTTATAGAGGAGGCTTTGAAATTACGCAAGGGAAGCAAAAAAATAAATTTAGAAAATATATCCACCACAACAAGCAAACAAGTGTTTCCTAATTTAGAACGTACCAAAGGTCCAAAGATATCTACATGCACCGTATGCCAAGGAGCGACGGGTGGATCAGCATCATATAATCCTAATTTACTATTTTGAGGTGGTTTGGAAACCTGACACTCATGACAACGCCTAACATACTGACGCACATCCTCTCGTAAGCTAGGCCAAGCAAAATTGTTGGCGATCTTCTTGAAGGTCTTTTCCATACCCAAATGGCTACCCAAAAAGGCATCGTGATAGTAACGAAGTACCAATGGTCGTAACGAGACCGGAACAAAAACCTTTCTAGCACGTCCTGTTTTACCGGTGTAGTAAAGAAGACCCTGTTCAATCAGGTAGGGAATCCTGCTTCCTGATTCTATCTGCTGTTTCAGACTCAGACACTCATCATCGGATGCTTGTTCCTCTTTAATATTAAGATAGGACTGAGGAAATACACGACAAACATTAGTCTCAGCGATGTCAGGAGATGGAATGACGCAGAACTTATCTGGATCAAACATGCGCGAGAGGGAGTCGGCTATGATGTTATCCGTCCCTCGTACATGGTGAATTTTAAACCTGAAACGAGACAAACGAAGGATCCATCTGCCTAGTTTTCCTAGCTGGTTAGGATGATTAAATAACCAACTCAGGGCCTGATTGTCGGTAAAAAGGTCGAATTCTGAGCCCTCTAGATATGACTGAAATTTCTCAACTCCAAATACACAAGCCAACGCTTCTTTCTCGTACACACCCAGCTTTCTCTCACTGTCTGAGAGTGTGCGGCTGGCGTAGGCAATGGGATGGAAGGTATCGTTGATGTGATGGCCTAAAACGGCTCCTAGCGCGAGTGAGGAAGCGTCCACGTACAATGAAAACCTCAAGTCAAAATTAGGCAGAACCAGAATAGGTGCAGAAGCTAAACAGTTTTTTAACGTATTGAAAGATTTTTCCTGTTCAGAATTCCATTCAAAAGGTGCGTTCTTTTTACGTAGTTTATTCAGTGGGGCTGAGACTTGGGCAAGATTAGGAATGAAACGGGCATAGTAGCCTAACAAACCTAAAAAACTCTGTACTCCCTTTACGTTCTTAGGGCGAGGAAAATTGACTATTGGGGCTACCTTGTCGGGGTCCATGAGCAAACGGCCATCGGAAACCACAAATCCTAGGAATTTAACTGATTTCTTTCCCAGGGTAATCTTGTCGGGGTTTGCAGTCAAGCCTGCATGCTTTAAACGAGTGCAGACTTCTCGTAGATGAACTAGATGATCAATAAAATTGTCACTATAAACTATGATATCGTCTAAATAATTGAAAGCATACTTAAATTTGATATCATTCAACATGTGATCCAGAACATGGCTTAAGGCTTGACTTCCAAAGGAAGCTCCCATGGGAATCCGGTTATATTGAAATTGCCCCCAAGGGGTGGAAAAGGCAGTAAAACCTCTACAGGTAGGATCAATTTGACACTGGTGAAAACTGGCATTTAAATCGATAACTGAAAAAATGCGACTTTTGCCTAACTGCTGCAAAGCCATCTCCACAGTAGGTAATCCAAAATTGTCCATAATTATTTTCTTGTTTAAAGGAATAAAGTTATGTACAAGGCGGTAATCAATACCATTCTTTTTGGCTACCAGAAAGGTGGGCGTACTATAATTAGAAACAGAGGGGGAGATTACATCTGCTCGAAGAAGCTTATCCAGAATCTCTCTCATTTTAAGCTGTAGATGAGGGTTGGGCCTAAAAAATTTGGAACGCACAGGTATGTTGTCTTTCAACTGAAATTTGTAGGGTAGGTACAACATTACATCTCCCTATGCGAGTCGTAAAGACTTCCGGAAACTCGGCTACTAGGGCCTTCATTTTATGATCCTCATCACTGACATCATCCGAAACCAGAAGCTTAAACGCACTACGATCACCTGATTCTAATTTCAATGTTAAATTAAGTTCAAATCCAAATCTAAGTTCGTGATGTGAGAAATCTATGACTGCCTGTGAGTGCCCTAAAAAGTCTAATCCTAAGATGAAGGGGTAGGACAAATCAGGAACTACAAGGAACTGCCAGTCCCATGACAGTCGATCTATCTTGAAGTGTAAAACAACCATGGAATTGGAGGTGATAATGGAATTGTTAGCTACACAAATTTTAATCTCAGCCTCATGCTGAATATGACTTTTCAAACCTGGGGTAGAGCTACTTAATTGCCCTAAAAATGACTCACTAACCAAACTATTGGTGGAACCTGAGTCAACAAGAGCCGAAACGCTTTTACCACACAGAGAGATAGGCACAAAGAACAAACGTGAATCAGAAGTGGCTTTCTTGTTATGAGAAGGATAGGTACGCTGACCACTCCCACGGGGTACCCCAATCAGTTTCCCGGACACTGATACCTATAGTGCCCCGCTTTCTTACACCGAAAGCAGGTTCGAGAAGAGCTGTCCCTGAGCGGCTCAGTACAACATGATGCCATATGTCCATACCAACTGCAATTGGCGCATCTAACCGATGAATCTCGGGTGACTGCCCCTAAAGGCCTCGAATTAACTGTCGTGATCCCTGGTTGAGTTACCCCATCCGATGAACAAGTACTAACCACATTGACCTGAGTCAACCTGCCCCGAGTAGAACATACTGAAGGAAATTGTTTTACATAATTATTCATAGCTACAATTTTGTTGTCTACTTCGCTGCTCCAACGACGCAACTCCAACATATTTGTAGGAGCGGTTAACATGACACTATGCTGTAAAATCAATGGTGAAATATTGTTAAGGATGACCTGAACTAATTGCGCTTCTGTTAATTTTAGCTCTAAAGCCTCGGCATAGCTGGACACTGAATTGATAAAATCGGAAAGACTCTCTTGTGGTCTTTGAAACCTGTAGACTAGTTCCTGTTTACATGCTTCTAAAATGCGCGGAGGACAAACCAGGGAAACCATACTAGCCTTAAAGGCGCTAAAACTAAGCCGAGATGTAATCGCTTCCGTGAGTAAAGGTAAGAAGGCATCACCGCATTTCCCCAAATATGCCTTCAAGAAATCTGACTCACCTACTAACTTTAACTTGTGTACTCTAGCCGCTTCATGAAGCTGAGACAGAACCAGTTGTGGGGAACTACCTTCTAACCTAGGCAATCCCTTTAAAGCATTAAGGAAAACCTTTTGATCTAGGCTAGAGGGAGCATGAGTCTCAGCAGAGGCGGAAGAAGGAGCTGCGGGAGTGTCTATATTGGCCCTTAAATGATTTATTATTTTAACTCTAAATTCTTTCACTGTTTCGGACTCATCAAACTCTATTTCATTTTCATTCAAATAATCAATAAGATCACTACGTTTTAAAGTATATACCCAACCTACAGGGGCCGCAGAAGTTGCCATGTCTCCCGAGTGCGCACACCACCAAAAAAAAAAAAAAAATCCTGATCCTAAATCCTTACACCTCCGCTATAATTGCTCTTAAGAAGCAGAGTGGCGCAGCTTGAACCATACTGTGCGCAAGGTAAGTTCAAAACGTCACAGCATCCTTCAAGCTGAACCAGCCAAGGATGATTTAAAGAAAAAGATCGTAAAAAAATAACAAGTTTCTTAAGAATGCAGGAGGTGTAGGGGAAAAATCGGCGCACCATCTACAGAAGAACCCAAGATCAATGCAAGACTAATTTTTTATTCTCGTTAGTAACAATAACAAATATATGAACCGATGTTCAAGCATAACAAAGATTTAAAAGATAATACATAAGTGGTATACTATACAACTTGTTATACTTTACACAATACAGAAAAAAGGTCAGGTGGTGACGCAATCGGTAAACGATATTATAACTATAACAGCCTACTTTAACCAGTGACCTGCAGTCAAACCAGCTACGCAAAGATTTGAAAGAAAATGACAACACACTATAAATATTAACGGCGAGCGAGCCATATGGTCATGGGCGAGGGGAGAACAACTGATAAAGAACGTGGCCAACGAAAGAAAAGGAAAAAGGACAAACACAACTCTAATTTAACAAGCCACTACAACACAATAAACAAACAAACTTCGTTAAAGTTCCAAGTTACTCACGCCCATGACCACGACTTCGACGTCACCAAGTGCACAAGTGCACACACCAAACGTCAAGGCAGACTGCAGGTAGCGACACCGCTAAGAGCGGGTTTATATACTCGTTAACTAGGGGCGGAGTAAGCACACAGGGGAGAGGGGAAGGAAGAGGGGAACTAGCCCGAACCGTCCAGACTGAACTGGCTTGACCGAGCACACACCAGCGGAGGGGTGGCAAGGAGGGGCAGGGGAGGTGAGAAGGAAGTCACCACACACACAGAGAGCGCAGTCACGTAGCAGCCGGCGGACAGGTGAGACATGCGTAAGCATGTCTCAAGATTGTGTTATCTGCATGAAACCATAATATATTTTCCGTTGATTTTTGCTGTCCAAATTATATACATTTATGTAATGTCTTGTTATTTGTTAATAAATTATAGTTTTTACTTCAGTACGTCTTGTTTTGTAGTTGATTTCGCATAATTTCACCCTATTTTACATTTGCAACACTGTGCTACCAGCTTGCTTTTACCAAAGCCCAATAATGTACCAATTTTATCGTCGACGATTATAAGATTTAACTTAAAAAATATGGTGAGGAAATGGATGAGGAGAAGTGATTTAATCTGTAAAACATTTCACTTTTAGTTTTATGCAGTGTGGTTTAGTATCATTTTGTTCTAAAATTCCCTCGGCGTAACTTTTCCGTAATTAAAGTAATAAAAATCAATTTCGAAAATATTTCTTTCGAAGTAGTCAAATGTGGATAGTGTTTGATTAGGCTAGGTTAGTAACAACACTAGATTGTAGGTTAGGTTAGTATAGCTACATTAAAAATGCTGTAAAATATTTTTAGTGTTTTTCAGGAATTACCAATTTAAGATGTACCAGTTGCCAGAGGGAAATGCTGAAAATTCATTAATTGCACAGAAAGATAGAGGTGGAATAACATACCCGTCTAAGGACGTGCAAAGTATTTGTAAGACGAAAAGACATTTTTTTTCCTCTTTGAATCAGCATATGCATGACATGTCCCCATTGAATAATCATATTGTTTATTTCACAAAAGCAGTTTCTGATAAGTATGTTTGTATAAGGTTCAATTATTTTGCTAAGAATATAATTTAAACTAGTGATTCTGTTCAAATGATGTTTACAAAGACAATTTTGTTTAAGGGTCAATGAGAATTTTTGCAGTCAAACTTCTAGTAGCTATGAATGCATTCTTCCTTTTGAGCTTCAAGTGATCTTGTTATTCCATTCAAGAATAACTGTTTTACCTATTACAAATCAGAAACATAAGTATTTTTTGTATTTATATGCAGTCTTAGTAAGTATTGATTGGTTATTGCTACATAGTATTTATGTGTGTCATCAAGTAAGGGAAACCAAGAAAAAATCTTGACAAAAATAATTAGGTTTCCTAGAAAAAATTTCTATGAACTAATTTTTGCAAATCTATAGTTGAATGGATATGAATATTAGGGAAATTGTGGGTAAATATTGCCCCCTATGAGAACAAAAAATACAAAAATATAATTTTCGATTTAAATATATCTTCACTAGCATTTTATAATCCTCACTGATCTCAAAGAAGCTTAAGGCACACATTCAAGGCTAAAATTGTGGGATGAAAAATAATTAAAACGTAGACAGTATAAATATATAACACTTGGAATCGCTATAGTAAAAAAAATTTGCAAATGTAATCACTGCAACATTGCTGCAGGTAGGCATGTGTGCCCTCTGTTATTACTGTTACTTTACAGTACTGGCTCCTAAAGTGAAATATTCGTGCAAAGGACTAATTTAGCTCTGAAGAAACTACTGGTATGTTTACTATTGCGTGGCCACTGCAATAAATAAATAAATATATAAATAAAATGCAAAAGTTGTAGCATGTACAAGTTAATATAGGCGAGTGGGCTCGTGACAGCTAATCCATCCATACACATAGGCCTAATAATTATGACGAGAATTTAAATATCAGTTAATTTGTTAATTTCGTTTACAGTAACATGTAGGTAATAAGCTAATATCTTTAACATTGTAATAGTCCGATAAATGAAATGACGAAAAAAAACCTTCTTTAAGCACAAATAATGTAAACAATGGTACTATAATGTTATTGACACAACATACTGCCTAAATAACATCAATGCACCCTACCTGAATGCTGTTAAGTAAGCAATAAATTAATTTTATAACCCATTTCGTCATTACATTGCCGTCGTCCGGGGTCTCGGGCTCGAGTCCCGGTGTGGCTCCTAGTGGGAAAAGGCGGTTCTTGATCTGTGTTGTCCGGGTGGGCGCCAGACTAGCTCGTTTCTAGTCGTGAATTTGGGGTCGTGGATGTATGTGCCCCTGCGTGGCCCACTACCCACACAGCACAAGGCTATCCTATGGATGTCCGCAGGATATCCTGCACGGATTTTCTGGATATCCATAGGATATCCTGAGATCTCCAATGGATATTTGTGGGATGTCCTTTGGTAGTCCCAATGTCCACTTTGTGGATATCCCCCCGACGTCCGTGTCGGACATCCCCCAGACATCCGTGTAGGACATCCCCCCGACGTCCGTGTCAGATATCCCCCCGACATCCGTGTCGGACATCTCCCCGACATCCGTGTCGGACATCCCCCGGACATCCGTGTAGGACATCCGTGTAAGACATCCCCCCGACGTCCGTGTAGGTCATCCCCCCGACATCCGTGTCGGATATCATATGGACACCACCCGGACGCTCGTGATGTATATCCCACGGACGTCTGGGACTGACATTCCCAGACATCAGTGGAGAACTTTGTCAGTTGTCTGCACGGCAGCAATTTTTTGGTTATCCATAAAGGGTATCTTCTCACTGGATGTCACCTACAAATTACCTGAAAATGATGGGTAATTATCTTACAGGTTCCTCTAGATACACAACTGTAAATTTCCTAGATCTTTATGGAAAATTAGTTTTCTTGACTATACCTGTGTTGCTGTCTAAATCTGTACTGTACATTAATTTACTTCTCTTATTATATTAATATCATAGTTATAACAATATTGTTATACTTTTAACAGTTCTTCCATTTGGCTTTACATGCATACACAGGTTTACATTATTAATAGAAATTACATGCCACCAAGATGACACACCTTAAATCGGTAATCAAAATATTCTATCATCCGTTTCAATAAAAGTAGTGTCTTACTTGTTTTGATGTTGCAATTAGGATCTATTTTCATTCATCATTTCATATGTGTCAGCCATGCATAGTAAAATAATTAAAAAGAACTCTAGGTTAGTCATTAGCAACACTTGTTTCCCAAATAAAAGCTATGGGTTCACAATTAGTCCTCAAAGAATGTTTTTTTTTCTTTTCAAAATCACAATTTTCAATTCATTTCTGGGTGTTTCGGATAACATTCAGTATAACTGAAGAAATATGTCAAACATTTCATTGTAGACATTACATGTCTGCATTTCAAGTGATTATCACCTAAAAGTTTTAGCATTAAGCTAATCAATCATTTAAAATCTGTCAGAGGAAGGGCCATTTTCAATTTTTCAACACATCCATTACCAACATATACATTTCTTTGACAAACAATTGTTTAATAATCATTTACCACATCTATTATGTGCAACTGGCATAACTCTGTCTAACTTGCATTATGAACGTAACGTAGATATGACCATAGGTGGTTTTAAGGGGGGGGGGGGGGGGGGGCTTGTGCCCCCTACCCCCAGAACCTTAAAAAATTGCAAGGAGTTTAATACAGTCCCGCTAAAATGACGTTCGTTTCGACCCATGTGACCCCCCCCCCACGGCAGATAATTAAAAATCTTAGATCCACCACTGGATATGACTTAATTACAATTAAAAGATTTAGACTTTACCTTATTAGTTTTTGCGTATTAAGAAAAAATTTTTTTGTGAAAAAGATATTTGTTTTACTTTTAAATAAATATTTGTGTTATCTGAATTGTTGTCACTAGTTAAAAGCAGTACTTGAGGATGGTTTACAAGGTGTTTGAAATGCATTTTTTATTTTTTAAATGGCCAAATGTAGTATGTAAAGGGCACACAATTAATTACATTTTACACCAAGGAACAGCATTCTACTAATTCCAGGCCTCACAAAATTTAGAATCATACAAACACTTAAGTAGACTGATTACAATACAAAAAACTGGTTAGGAAATCTTATTTTTTTCAAGAAATAAAACTTTATATACAGTATTTGTATGGAAAAGTATTTATTTGTGAATTAATAATAAACAATTCAAGGCAATGCTGGTTCTTGCAGCAGCTTAAACGTCTGGATTCTCCTGGAACACAAAATAATACCAAATGCATGACACTTTTAAAGCCAGTGCTTTTTAACTGAAAAACCCCATACACCTCTCCAAATGTATACACAAAAAAAACTTAAGTTTTACGTAGATATTGCATTCTAGCATTTGCAATTATTCGATATGGTACACCAAATCATAACTGTCAAAATCGGAAATGTATAACCTCTTTTCAAGAAAATACATTTATACATAATTATATATATATTATATATATACACACACACAGGATGTAACTCAATAATGCTTAAAACAATTTTTCATGTTGTTGGGGAGGTTTACACGAGTAAAATGATGCAGCACACTTTGGGTCGCAACAGGTGTCAAATAAATTATAATCAACACAAGTTGTGTACCCTGATGTTCACAACCTTAGTTGAAGTGGTGACAACTGTCGCTGTGTCAGCATTTCAAATTGGGTGAGTCAATCGGATCCGGTGAACTTTCGAATGTCTAAGAAAATGGGCTACTTACAGCTGTAAAATCTTTCCTTTCAGTTGTTCATGGTCTATTGCTTCTGCTACAGCAGCTTAAATTAGGTATCATCAAGACATGTGACTTACTGCCCCTGCTCTACTTAAAAGCAAAACATTGAATCAATTACACTCCTCTTTAGAAATATGCTTGATATAATAATTATACTGAAGGAACTCAACACCCTTATTGTTATTAGCATAAACATATAAAATGACCCACATCACAAACAGCCAGATCTGTGTGCAGATAAAAAGAGAAGTTGACAGAAAAATAAAAACACACAGCCCATTACTAATATCACATTTAATAAGTGACATCTCTAGTGAAAACTCAACTCCAATTGTTTAATAGCCTAAAAGCATACTCTCTGACCTGTAAGATAACGTCACTCATAGTGACATTTAGCGTTAAGTGATTTGCAAAATGTCTCTGAAGGCAGTTTTTTTATTTATAGGCAACCTCCTCAAACTTATTTATTTGCCAGGTGTTTCTATTCAAACTCCGCTCACAGCTTGCACAGAGAAAAAAAAAATCCTGGTTAACATGGTGGGAAGCAACCTTTGTAACTACATCCTACTTGTCTGAAGGCTCAGCAGTAAATAACTTTGTTGGTGCTCGAATTGCATTCGAAAGAGAAAGGAGGGGTGAGAAGATTTTTTTTTATGGAAGCTTTAAAAATGACTACCGTCAGTTGGGGTAACATTGGCCCTTTGAGGGTTACTTTGACCCAAGACAAAAAAAAAAAAAAACAATGTTACAACTCTTCAAAATATTTTTTAGATGTGGTGATACATATGTTACATATGTATCACCACATCTAATAAATATTTTGAAGAGTTGTAACATGGTTTAACATGTTTTTTGTCTTGGGTCAAAGTTACCCTCAAAGGGCAAATGTTACCCCAACTGACCGTACCCTAATAAAACATCTTACAAAAAAGAAAATTGTTACCTTTAACATTGTGTTAAAAATAAATGATTGAATAAAAATCAAAATTAAGTTTCTCTTACACAATTACAGATGTTCTTTGAATATTTACAGCAAATTTAATCAATAACAAATTTGCTAATTCACATGGTTGTGACGCCACTCCCGCTGCCTGGTTTTAGCTTTTTAATTAATTATTAGTATTGTAAAATATCTCAGGGTTTTTAACGGGGGTTCGGCCTCGTGGCTGCAGGCAGGAGTGCGTCTCGGAGTTTGAAAATTACGTTCAGAAATTACCTGGGCTGTTTAGGCCACCCAGGACGCCTTGAAAATAATTAATAAACAGATTATCAGAACACTGCACTTTATTCAACGTCGATACACTGGATGGTCCTGTTACTGGCCGCGTCCGTTGTCGTACCGCTGTGACACACGTAAACGCCGGCGAATAATACGCGCGACCAGGATAGATTGCAAAGTGAATCAACGGGTTGAAGCTGTGGCTACGTGTCTCTGAGTAAGATTCAGCATACAGTCACGGAGTTGTGGTTGCAACAAATTATATAGAAAAGTAAACGAATAGCGGAGTCCCTGTGATTAGGGTGGTTTGCAGTCTAACCTGCGACAAAACTAAAGTCTCGAAAAATTACGTGATCACGTCAGAGTGCGACGTATACGTAAAACTTCAATGAATGGCAAGATAGTCACTTGAACACACGTTACAAAATGCAGTAAAATATAAAGACAGCTACAATACGAAAGTTAGTCAGTATTTCACAAGATTCTCGACGATAACAATTAATTGGCTACTGGAGCCGAAAACTGCGTGCCAATATTACGCGGTCCTTAAACTGGACATGGCCTTACGTATTACGTTAAAAATCCCTATAGGGAATAAAATATTAAGTTAAGTGTCGCACGAAGTATCGTGCGACTTAAGTGGGGTCGGCGCCGAGCTAATTGAAAGGTTTGTAGAAACTTACACTATTGCTGAAATATTGAAGAGAAACTAGAAGTGCTGGCCCGACGTTCGCGGAGCGTCCGACCCCTGAGAGCCCCTGTTGAAGACTGAGCGCGAGACCGCCCGGCGGCCTCGCGCCTGAACGCGTGGAACGCGGGAAAACCGACCCGACCAGTTTTGGACTTAGAAACAAATTATACAACATATGCTTATAAGACAATTAGACATAATTACCCTTACATGAACCCTTCTTTTAAATTGTTATTAATTTGGTTGTCCTAATTAACAAAATAATCAAGTGTTTAATTAGGCGCATTGCCACACCCGGCCGGGCGCTCTCGTCATCGCGGCGTTCGTTGCGGTGCACTTTCTTACACTTTGTGAAGATCACGCTCGGGCGTGTTCGCCGCACTTCGGAGCCAGTGTTGCTGTGGCATAACGACCTTTGCGGACCAGAGGGAGCACCGGCGGTTGGCGTCAGTTGTAATGACACATTTTCTGTCTTTTACCATTAAGAAAACCCAGAAAGGGGCTGCAATGTGTGTCAAGAGGCGTTAAATCAAGCAAAACTAGTGCGTATTGTCTTTTCTGGACCAATAACAATGTACAGGATGTGTCATGAGAGAGAGAGCGACTGCTGTTAATAACCTCAGCGAAGAAGGGCCTTGATTTTGTTATATATGCTACCTCCATTCTGCAGAACGGGGTGAGAATAGTTGTAAACAGTGGACCTAACTTTAATATACACATGAGCCATTCAATTCAGTATGGCACATCATCATATTTATTGGCAAAAACCATTCATTAAGTAAACTAATCATAGATTTTCATAATTACAAGACTACACAAGTAAATTCACTCCTAAAATCAACACAACTGTCAAGATAATATGTTTCTTAAAGTTTCCTACAAAAGTAAATAATAAAATATTTGAGCTGGAATTCTTATGAAATATGTTAGTTTGCTTAAACAACTTTCCAGTATAACTGAATGTCATGCAGCACCTTTAGCGCTAATGTAGGATACATTTCAACATACAAATGTTCTTAATATTACAAATAAAAAAAAAGTTGGCTATCAGAAGTGAAGAAAATTTGTAGGTAAGAACTATTGTAATCACATGCAGGATGATGGAGTTTTGTAGGGGCTTGTATTAATTTTGTGTAATCAATTTATGTTTACCACATACGGTGTTGACAAAAATTTCCATAAAGCCACAGAATTAGTTAACAATCTGATAATCATGATAAACGTATTGGTTCATTTGAATTATGGCCTATCACAAACAATCAAGTGACATAATTATCCAATAAAAAAAATTGATACTCGTAAACAAGAAACAAATATGAACGCCACATGAATGCACTGGTATTGTGATGAGATTTAAAAATTCGATATATACTAAAGTATTTGGAATTTCTTACCTCCGCCGCTTTAAATGAAAAGAGGAAGTTAAACAGCATCTAATAAAAGTACTTTCGGATTTTTAACATTTTTTCCCGCAAATACCGCCCAACTACATATTTACCATAATTTCTACAAAATGCTCCAATTCTTTTTTCAGTCGAAAATGAAAGTAGCATCCTGGACTGATTTGTTTAATTTCATTATGCTTAGGTGTTCCCAAAAAGCTTCGTGCATGTGATGGCAATTCAGCATGACATGAATGATTTTACAATATTTTTAGCAAAGCTGATAATGCAACATGGCTTATATTATTTTCAAGTGCCCAGTTAGCAATGTTGTGGTTCATTCAGTCACTTCAGTGCCCAAGTTAGGGGTTTTACAAATACCTTCCGGAGTAATTTTTGGAAGCAAAATATTCAAATCTGGTGAATAGCAAGCTTCATCTTTCCGCAGTATTACAGTAATTTACTTCATGTACTATAAAGTCAAATACCATAATACAGACGTAAAAAATTAACAAAATTGTATCACCACGTGCAGACTTGGCTACTGTACAATATATTTACGCACCTTACAAAACCCTAATGAATTGCAGCAGATGGATATTCAATCTTCAATTAATTTTTTTTAATACATTTGTGTTATTACTTTACTGCAATCTGCTCTAGATACGATGATACAAACCAATCTTTAAAATAACACAACAATATTTAGCTACCATCATTCAAGACCATCAAGACAAAGACTATATCAAGAATCACAATAAAAGAAAACAAAAGAACGGTGCAATCTGAGCCACAGAATATCCTCCATGGATATCTGTGGGATATACCTTGTGGACAAACATTTGGAAGGATAAAATTTCAAAAATACAAATTACAGCAATAATGAGATTTTACTTATGAAATACTTAATTAAATAATTTCCATAAAGTAATAACAAAATATTTACCCTTCAAAAACAATACCTTATGAATATCTGTAACAGATTTGTTATGGATATCCATAGAATATCCACAGGCTGTCACGAATGTCCGGCACATATAGTGGACATTTCGGACATGATAAGGATATCCGTAGGATATCCTGTGCTGTGTGGGTAGGGCCGGCGGCGGTGTTGCGTGAGATGATTTTAAATAAGAGACGTGGAGTTGAGGTGGTGGTGTCGTACCTTTTATTCAGAGGAGCGAGTCGTACACGATACAACACTCTACAGAGGTCCCCGGGGGGTTTTTACTTGTTATTCCGTGGCGCCTTATTGTTTGTGTTCCGCGTTACGTGGCCTCGGATGCTGTTATGTCTCAGACGTCTCACTGGGTACGTAGGTAACGTAATTTCGTAACACAAAGGCGGGACAGAAAATACACTGAATTAAGGGGGCGCGTACAGGTTACGTGGCACTCGTTACTCGGGTAACGTAAGTTAGCAATACAAAATACGGGATACAAAAATACACTGAATTAAGGTGGTGCGCACAAGTTACGTGGCACTCGTTATTCGGGTAACGTACGTTAGCAATACAAAACACGGGATACAAAAATACACTGGATTAAGGGGGCGCGCACAAGTTACGTGGCACTCGTTACTCGGGTAACGTAAGTTAGCAGTACAAAATACGGGATACAAAAATACACTGAATTAAGGGGCGGGCGATTGGAGACGGCCAATCCCGTATGCAAATGTCTCGGCGCGGGTGTTGTGCCCACCGTGGTGAAACACGCACCGCAATTAAGTTTGTCCAAGTTCCCTTGCGGGTTTGTGGTCAGCGCCGTGCGCGTGACCTTAAACAAAGTTCTGTACGTTGCGGGAGACGGTCCGTGCCGTATGCTGAAGAGCAGCCCCGTTGACCAAGTGTGGTGCGGGGTGTCCTTAAGTTGATGCGGCCGGATTAGGTCCGGGACCGAAAAAAGGGACCGGGTACTCACGGAGAGGTTAAGTAATAAAAGGGGTTTGGTTAATTAGTGGCTATAGTTACCGGACGTTACTTTCAATGTAGACAAAGGATGTTGCCTCTCCGTGGGACGTAGGTCCGCCCCGGTCCATGAGCTGCGCTGAACTGCCGAACTGGCATGGCGTCTGAGGGAGGCTCGGCCTCTCTCGCGCCAGGCGTGACCTCATTACGCTAGACTCCAAACGGGTGTGTCTGGAAGAGATTTTATTGTCGCTAAAATCCTAATTTAATGTTTTAGGAGGAATGGGTACGGTTCTTCTCTTGTCTACTCAGGTTTCCGCGGCTTTGTCTTTGATTGCTGTTCGGGTCGCCTGACTCGGGTGGGCCATGGCCAGGGGTGTGTTCCGTTAGCGGGAGCGTATACTGGCGGGTGCAGGTCGGGCTCTGGGGTGGTCGTCGGCCAGACGACGTCAAACGCCCCCCCCCTGTGAAGCCCGACCTTGCGCCGCTTATGGTCCCGCTAACATGGGGCCACCCCTAGCTCCGGCCGCTCCATCCCGGCGTGGTTCGCGGCTCAGCAGCTGGTTGGCTCCGCGTACTGGACCTGGTGATCAAGGCCGACTGGGCCAACGTGCGCGCCGCCCCGGTTGCCGTCGTGGCAGGCGTGCCGGGGGCGGCGTCGTGGCGTCTGGGTGGGGTCAGCGGCTGCTAGGGTCAGCGCACTGGACCTGGTGAACGTGGCCGACTGGGCCAACGTGCGCGCCGTCCCGGTTGCCGTCGTGGCAGGCGTGCCGGGGGCGGCGTCGTGGCGTCTGGGTGGGGTCAGCGGCTGATAGGGTCAGCGCACTGGACCTGGTGAACGTGGCCGACTGGGCCAACGTGCGCGCCGCCCCGGTTGCCGTCGTGGCAGGCGTGCCGGGGGCGGCGTCGTGGCGTCTGGGTGGGGTCAGCGGCTGATAGGGTCAACGCACTGGACCTGGTGAACGTGGCCGACTGGGCCAACGTGCGCGCCGCCCCGGTTGCCGTCGTGGCAGGCGTGCCGGGGGCGGCGTCGTGGCGCCTCCTAGCTCCGGCAACAGCTCCACCCGGGTGGTGCTCGCGGTGGCCACAGTTGGTAGGGCCCGAGCACCTGTCCCGGGTCGTCCCACGCCGAACATCCGGGGGTTGACTCGTCGAGGTAGCCTTGTGGCTGACAGGCCCTGCGCCCTGTTCCCAGGTCGAAGTCGGCCAGGCGAACTGGAGGTCTGTGGGCCCGTCGGGGTCGTTCTGCGGGCTCGCTGGCGGGTTCGCTTGTCCCCAGTCGATGTCCCGGTCCGCGGAGGTCCTCCTTCGGCGGCGGTTGACAGTTCGTGGACTGGTACGGAGTCCGTTCCCGTTCGGGTATGGCGGCTGATGCTGAGGCGGCGATCTCCGGGTCGGTCTCTCCGGGTTGCGTGACGATCGGCGTTGGCCCGTCGTCGTTGCCCGCATCGGATTGACCTATGCTGTGCGACAGCTCGGCGATCTCCACGGCCTCTGCTTCATCGCCCCGTGGGTAGCATTGCGGTGGGAGGCTCTCGTACACCCCGCTTCCCTCCCAGGGTACCACTGCCGTCTCTGGTGCGTTCTCGTGGACCTCTTCTGGTTCGTCTGGCACGTCGTGGGCGGGGTCGCCCCCGGTGTCCCCCGTGGCCATGCTAAGGGCATAATCGTCGAGGTACGTGGGCGGGCGCCGCCACCGCCGTGGTCGTGGCCTCGCCTCGTCGTCTGACGCGGCCTCTGCGGGTGATGTCCCGGGCGTGTATGCAAGTTCGTCGCGGGGCCTGTTGGACGTGGTGTTCGTGAACACTAGGGTGCGGTATGGGCGCGGTTCGGGTCGGCTCCTAGCGGGGGTCGCTTCTGGCGAGTTGTCCTCCTCCTGGACGGCGTCGCTCTCCGGCGTACGGCGTCCGTTGTCGTCCGGAGTGGGGGGTCCTGCGTCCCCGTCTGGGTTCCTCTCCCCAGGCAGGGCGGTGAGCCGGATGTCGTCCCTGTGCACCTTTTTCAGGCGCCGTCCCTCCGTGCAGACTAAGTACGTCGTCCTGCCTAGTCGTCGCCGTACTGTGTATGGCCCGCCCCAGCGCGGGGCCAGGCCCGCGCAATAGTTGCGGGGTGCGGCTGAAAGTGGGTGTAGTCGCGCGAACACCTGTTCGCCGACCTGCACGGCGGGTGGAGGATGATCTGTGATTGGGGTGATCCGGTTGGCGTACCTCTCCTGCCTACGTCTTGCCTCGTCGTGCAGAGTCACCCGTCGTTGGTCGCGTTCCTCCGTCGTCTCGTCGGGGTGTGGAGTGCCGTGTGTGGCCCATTCTCCCGGTAAGGGCAGGTTGTGACCCTGTATCATTTCGGCCGGTGTGCGGCCGGTTGCGGCGTTGGTGCGGCGTCGTACACAGAAGAGGGCGTCAGCCACGTGCAGGTCCCACTGCGTGTGGTCTGCCCCCAGCCGGATCCGGAGCTGTGCCTTCAGTTCCTGGTTCCGGCGCTCTGTCGGGTTCGCTCTCGGGTGGTAGGCGGGCGTCGTGTGGTGCTCGATCTGGTGTTCGTCGCACCAGCCCTTCCAATGTCGCCCCAGGAACTGACTGGCGTTGTCCGTCAACACCGACTGGGGGTATCCCCAACGGGACAGGAATTCCCTGGTCAGCAGGCTGATGATGGTAGGTGTGCGCACGTTCCCGCATGGATACGCCTCCGTCCACCGCGTGAAGAGGTCCGTCACGACGAGGAGGAAGCGTTTGCCGCGCGGCGTGCGGGGGTAGGGGCCCATTACGTCTAAGGCTATCGTTTGGAAGGCAGTGGTGGGTTCCCTGGGTCGCTGTTGCTCCTCGCCGTCACGCCGCCTCGCTTTCCTCGCCTGACAGACCTCGCATTCGCGCACGTACGTACGTACGTCGTACGTGACGCGGGGCCAGTGGTAGTGCCGGGTGACTTCTCGTCGTGTCTGATCGGTCCCCGGGTGTCCAGCGAGGTCGTGGTCGTGGAAGAACCGAAGGACCGCTTCTCGGGCTTCCGTCGGGACGTAGGTCCTCCAGTCTTCCTGGTGTCCGGGTGTGTGAGTCTGAATCAGGCCGTCTTGCACGCGCCACGCCTCGTGTCCGGCGGTCGCTTGCTGGCGGCGTCTTGCCGCGTCTATTGACGTTTCCTGTGCTCGACGTACCCGGTCCTGGACGTCGGCCACGGTGTTGGGTGGGTCTTCGTCCCCGTCCGCGTCGGCCGTGATTCGCGCGCATGCCGAGTCGTGCGATGCGTGTCCGTGTGGTGTGTCCGGGGGTAGAATCTCCTCCCAGTCGTCCTCGTCCGTCAGCTCTGTTCGGTCGTCGGGTTCCCGCGACAGTAAGTCGGGGAGCTGGTTCTCCGTGCCGGGAACGTGCTCGACGTCGAAGTCGAACGACTGGAGGAATAGCGCCCATCGTATGAGTTTGCCTTTCCGCCCCTGCATCGTACGCAGCCAGGTGAGGCAGCTGTTGTCCGTCCTCAGTGTGAAGCACTTCCCCTCCAGGTGGGGTCGGTACTTTTTTATGGCCCAGACTACGGCTAGGCACTCTTGCTCGTTGCTGTGATACCGGCGTTCGGCCGGTCCGAGCTTCGCGCTAGCGTAGTCGATGACCTCGCGGACCCCGTTCGGGTCCGTGTGAAAAAGCACCGCGCCCACACCGAGTGCGCTGGCGTCGGTCTGAAGGTAGAGGCGGCGTCCGGGGTCTACTCGTGTGAGGGTGTGACAGCGAGTGAAGGCGGCTTTTATTTCTTCGAAGGCGCGTTGCGCGGGTTCGCCCCAATGGTACTGTGCCCGTGGTGACAGGAGGTCGGTCAGTGGTGCGATGGTACGGGAGAAGTCGGGGATGTACCCCCTGAGCCAGTTCACTAGGCCGATAAACCGTTGGAGTTGCTTCCTCGTCCGCGGTGGTGCCGCTTCAGCGATCTTGCGCAAGTGAACGGGTTGGGGTCGGTTGCCAGCCGCGCTTACTAGGTGGCCCAGGAATTCGACCTCCTGGGTCCCGATATGACACTTGTGGTGTGCGGCCGTGAGATGGTGTGTGGCCAAGCGTTCTAGGACCAGCGCCAGGTGTCTGGCGTGGTCCTCCCACGTCTCGGAGAAGACGATCACGTCGTCGAGGTACGCGATCGCAAACCGGCCCAGGTACCCCTCCAACACTCGGGTCATCATTCCCTGGAACGTGGCCGGTGCGCACTTTAGCCCAAAAGGCATGGCGCGAAATTGAAACTTCCGCCCGTCTGGTATCGTGAACGCGGTTTTCCCCCTGTCTTCCGCCCGTATGGGCACTTGCCAGTACCCAGCCTTCAGGTCGAGCGTACTGAAGACTTTCGCGCGGCCGAGTCCGGCTACGGCGGCGTCGACGCTGATTTGAGGTGGGGGTGAGCTAATCGTGATCGCGTTTAGCGGCCGAAAATCGACGCAGAAGCGTAGCGAACCGTCTTTCTTTGGGGCTAATACGACGCAAGCATTGTAATGACTGTTGGACGGCTCGACTACCCCGTCGCGAAGCATGTCCGCCACTTGCTCCCGGATGGCCCTCTGCTCCCGGAACCCGTAGCCTCTCGGGGCCTCGTGTACTGGGTTGTCGTGGGTGGTCGGGATGTGGTGTTCGGTGATGGTGGTGCGTTTCAGTGGGTCGGCTACCGCGAAGACGTCCTGCCTTTCTGCCAACACGCGTTCCACTGCTGCTCGGTACTCGTGGGGGACGTTGTGGCGGAACTGGTCTAAGGTTACTTTCTCCCCCTGACTCTCGGGGGTAGTGCCTATGGCGTACACCGTGAGCCGCTCGCGGGTGCCAATGTAAACTCGTCTGGGTTTCATTTCGATCACCGCATCTTGTCTCGCTAACCATGGTTGGCCTAGTACTATCCCTTCGTGTAAGTCCTCTACCACTAGGGCAGTTACCGTGGTGACGTCGTCCCGAATGCGTACCTCGAGTTCGGCTTGCCCCACTGTCCTTCCCGGTTGCGTGCTGGTTGCTAACCGTAACTCGGCTTGGTGGGGCTGCAGCGCGCCGGGGGGTACCAGGTGGGGGGCCACGAACACGTGGCTCGCGCCCGTGTCTACCAGGGCCGCCGTGGGTTGCCCGTTGACTTCCACTGGGATACGGAGTAGGCCGTCGCGAGGGCGGACTAGCTGGTTTATCTGCGGTGTGGCTGCTTCCGCGGCGGGTGTGGGTTGGCTCGGGTTACTCGGAGGCGCGGGTTTTACCGCCATGCCCCCGGGTGGGCGTTTCCCGACGTGTTGGTGAAGGGTGGTGTTTGCCGGCGTGGGCAGTCGACATGCCAGTGGCGGGTACCTGCGGGGCAGCCCAACTGGCATCGCGGTAGTGGGGGTTCCTGCTGTGTCGATGACCCATCGGGCCTACCAGGTGGTGGTGCGTCCTCGATGGCTCGTCGCGGGCGGTCGGGTGGGTAGCCCCCTGCTTCCCGGTTCTGGACGCTGGCTATTCTCTGACCCATTGGGCGTCTGGCCAGGTCCCGGTCGGTGTTCGGGGGGTCGTAGTGTCGCAGTCCCCGGATGTTCCGTTCCGTGTCTATGGCTTGTCGGACGTAATCCTCGACTTCCTCTGCGCGGTAACACCGCATGAACGGTTGCAGTTCATTGTGTAGGAGGGTGGTAATGGTTGCGAGCGCAGTGGCTGGCGCGGCGCCGGGTGCTACTCGATTGAACAGTTGCATTTTCTTGGCCAGAAACTGCTCGACGGGTTCGCCGTCGCGTTGGCGTTCGCCATAGAACTGTGTCGTGCATTGGACCAGTGCGTGTTCCGTGTCAAATCGGCGGTTGAATGACGTGGCAAACTCCTCCCAGGGCATGCCAAAGCGTCCCCAGATGTTCCACCATTGGCGGGCGGTCCCCTTCAGCTGTTCGCTCGCTCGCCCCGACCATTCATCGGTCGGTATTCCGGACCGTGCCAGTCTAACCTCGCAGTGTGTTAGGAAGTCTCTGGGTACTTCGTGCCCTATTCCGCTGAACTCGGGTAGTGCTAACTTCCCTGTGTAGCACGGGTTGCGTGTATGCATCCACGTGTTTGGTCCGGTGATTGCGCTTGGTGGTGGGATGTATTTGGGTGCCAGATTGGTCCGGGCACTCGTGAGGCCCATAGTCGGTAGTATGCCTCCCAGTGTGACGTTAGCTTGTGCCTCCGTCTTAAGCGGTGCCCATGACCACGGTAATTGGGTGTGCGGCTCGCCGAGTAACGTCTCGCTCCAGGGCTTGCCCCAGGTCTGTTCGGTGACGTTGTCCCGGGTGTTCGCGCATTGGCATGTCCTGTACCACGGCAGTGATCCCGTCAATAGGATTATTTCCCTTGGTAATAGGCAACGCGTGCACACGAGGTCTGTAGGTGGTGCCTGCATGTTGAGCTGTATGTTGTACGTTCAAGTTCGCCGTCTGTGACCGGCTGTTCGTAGTCTGGGCGCGTGTTGTAGCGCGCGGGTTTGAGATCGGCGGCGGGCAGGTGCCCGGACAGCCGCACAAAGAGGAGGGGAAAACGGTCCGCGCGGAGTGGGGGTATCGGGATGGTTGCCCGAAGCGGAGAGCGTGAAGCGGGGTGACGAGGTGGGGGTAGGTGCCCGGACAGCCGCACAAAGAGGAGGCGAAAACGGTCAGCGCGGAGTGGGGGTGGTGACGTCGCTCCGTTGCTCGCCTCGCCGTGATGACGTGCGGGGGTGGGGGTGGTTGGAGTGTCCTTTGTCCGCTCGCCTCGTCGCGTCGGTCTGTCTGGCCTTCGACCCTTCCTGTGTCCAAAATGGCCGTTTCGTGTCTCCGCTGTCGCCTGTTGGTGAATTTATTTCGAAAATGTCCAGAAGTGAAAAAAAAAAATTTTTCACGTTATTTTCTGCCCCACGCAGCGGGCGCCAAATGCCGTCGTCCGGGGTCTCGGGCTCGAGTCCCGGTGTGGCTCCTAGTGGGAAAAGGCGGTTCTTGATCTGTGTTGTCCGGGTGGGCGCCAGACTAGCTCGTTTCTAGTCGTGAATTTGGGGTCGTGGATGTATGTGCCCCTGCGTGGCCCACTAGGGCCGGCGGCGGTGTTGCGTGAGATGATTTTAAATAAGAGACGTGGAGTTGAGGTGGTGGTGTCGTACCTTTTATTCAGAGGAGCGAGTCGTACACGATACAACACTCTACAGAGGTCCCCGGGGGGTTTTTACTTGTTATTCCGTGGCGCCTTATTGTTTGTGTTCCGCGTTACGTGGCCTCGGATGCTGTTATGTCTCAGACGTCTCACTGGGTACGTAGGTAACGTAATTTCGTAACACAAAGGCGGGACAGAAAATACACTGAATTAAGGGGGCGCGTACAGGTTACGTGGCACTCGTTACTCGGGTAACGTAAGTTAGCAATACAAAATACGGGATACAAAAATACACTGAATTAAGGTGGTGCGCACAAGTTACGTGGCACTCGTTATTCGGGTAACGTACGTTAGCAATACAAAACACGGGATACAAAAATACACTGGATTAAGGGGGCGCGCACAAGTTACGTGGCACTCGTTACTCGGGTAACGTAAGTTAGCAGTACAAAATACGGGATACAAAAATACACTGAATTAAGGGGCGGGCGATTGGAGACGGCCAATCCCGTATGCAAATGTCTCGGCGCGGGTGTTGTGCCCACCGTGGTGAAACACGCACCGCAATTAAGTTTGTCCAAGTTCCCTTGCGGGTTTGTGGTCAGCGCCGTGCGCGTGACCTTAAACAAAGTTCTGTACGTTGCGGGAGACGGTCCGTGCCGTATGCTGAAGAGCAGCCCCGTTGACCAAGTGTGGTGCGGGGTGTCCTTAAGTTGATGCGGCCGGATTAGGTCCGGGACCGAAAAAAGGGACCGGGTACTCACGGAGAGGTTAAGTAATAAAAGGGGTTTGGTTAATTAGTGGCTATAGTTACCGGACGTTACTTTCAATGTAGACAAAGGATGTTGCCTCTCCGTGGGACGTAGGTCCGCCCCGGTCCATGAGCTGCGCTGAACTGCCGAACTGGCATGGCGTCTGAGGGAGGCTCGGCCTCTCTCGCGCCAGGCGTGACCTCATTACGCTAGACTCCAAACGGGTGTGTCTGGAAGAGATTTTATTGTCGCTAAAATCCTAATTTAATGTTTTAGGAGGAATGGGTACGGTTCTTCTCTTGTCTACTCAGGTTTCCGCGGCTTTGTCTTTGATTGCTGTTCGGGTCGCCTGACTCGGGTGGGCCATGGCCAGGGGTGTGTTCCGTTAGCGGGAGCGTATACTGGCGGGTGCAGGTCGGGCTCTGGGGTGGTCGTCGGCCAGACGACGTCAACATATATCGGGATTTATTGCCTTATTTCTACTAAAAAATCACACGTTACAGTCTTGCAACACAACATTATATTTCATTTCATAATCTTAACAAGATAAACTTGCACATATACGCCGTTGGTAGCTAATATCGGATTAACAAAATACAGTATTCTGCATTTAAATGCATTGCAACCAGTGATGTTTTGCTCTCACAAGGGGGCGTGGTCGCTTTTTGTTTTGACTTCAACTGTTAACACAGCAGAGATTACACACACCTACTCCCTAACTTCTTAACTCCATGGTCAGTTCACGGGAGCCCGTTGGAAACAGGCCTGCAGAAGGTGGGGGGTGAGCCACCACACGACGCCGACGTATCACCCGAGGGCCAACCCAACCGAGAGACGGAACCAAGAGATAAAGGCTCAGCTCCGTCTCCGGTTGAGAGAGGACCATTCAAAATGGGATACCCATTTGCCGAACCTCTTATACTGTCTGAGGCGTCGTACGAGTGCCGCCACGGGCTACTCGCCGGCGGAGCTGGTCATGGGGCAGAACCTGGCGCTGCCAGGAGAATGCCGGGTAGAGGCGGCAGCCACAGAAGCCGGGTGGGGCGAATGTCTCAATACCGAGCTGACCAGAATGCAGGAGAGGGCTAGGTGGAGACAGGAGGCAAATCTACAGCAGACGACACCACAGTCCACTAGACCCCCCCCCTACTCTGAACCCCGGGGACCAAGTGTACGTCCGACAGCATCCTCTGTCGTCAAGGGCAAAGAACTTTTGTGCAGGTCTAGCCCCGAAATGGGCGGGCCCCAGGACCGTTCTGCGACGGGCGGGGGCCACATCGTACTTAATACGTACACCAAGCGGGAGGCACGCAAAAATTCACAGAGACAAGCTCCAAGGGACACGGACAGGGGAGAGGGACCTGCCTCTACACCAGTCACCGACGCAAACCAAGCCAGCCGTGACATGGACGGAAGGTGGGACGAGGACATGGCGGGACAGAAAGAACGAGGAGACGTGACAGAGACGCGACCGGCAGCCGACACAGGGGCAGCCATGAAAGGAACGGAGACAGGAGGGACAGAAGAGAGCATAATGGAACCAGCCAGGACATTTGGGGAACCAGACGAAACGACCGCCGACACAAACGTGATCCAGTTCATCACGGAACCGGACACAGACGGGGAGCACGAGGAGGGGGAAGACCCAGTCACCCCTCTCTGGCCCCTCAATATGAGTCTGGCGGACTCGTCGTTCATTATGACCGTCACCGAACCAGACTCAGAGACAGAACGGGGGGACACAGAGGGGATGGAGGAAAAACTGATGGGGGTCCTGACAGGTGAACCAGGATCTTCGGGGTGGTCTGCCATCCCAACCACGAAGATGGGGGGAAAGGGCAGGACATTAGGCCCCAACCGTTCACTCAGCCCCTCACTTTCCAGAAGCGAATCTGGGGAAAACTCCCGACCTAGGAGGATACGGCGGGTACCCACCTACTTACGGGAATTTCAGTGCAATAACCTACCAAAGGCAAGCCACCACACGAACACAGGATCCCGACTCAGTGTCATGAGTTTACTGCCACCCTTCGCGAGACACCCGCACACGATACACACCAGAGGCCAAGACACTTCCTACCCTCCCGTTTCCACGATCAACGAGTGCAACGGCAGATGCGACTAAGAGACGTTGACGCGCATAATGGCCTTGTGGGAGGGGGGGGGGGGGGGCATTTGACGTCGACCCAGAGGCCACCCTAGCTCCAACAGGCCGTTATGGCGCGTCACCGCCTTCTTCTGTGCGCGGGCGTGTGCGGGAGCCAGTGGTGCCACCTTCAATATACCAGTGTCCCTCCGACGTAGTTTTTTATGTATATTTTCTTTTCTTTCAGCAGGACATAATTTTTATTGTAAAAACTATAATATCATCCATCATGTTTAATTTAAATTAGAAGGGTAAATAACATGTATTTTAATATGCACGGGGTGAACAAGTCGCGGGTTCCCGTCCACGAGGATGTCAGGTGCTGCACGAGACGCGCGCGGGGAGGGGGTCGGCGCGAGCAGAGTAGGGAGTCGCGTCTGGAGAACCGCGGTGCAGAGACGTGTCGGCCGCGAGCTCTCGCCAAGAAGAGTGAAACGGGTGAGCATAGAGGCCTCCGGGCTTAACGACAGTGACGCGGGGAATAGATCGGCAACAGTCTTCGAGTCGTGTCAGGCAGTTCGGAACTATGGAGATTAGTATGTCAACTATTGCCAAGGGGTCGCCTTATTGTAGATAGTTTAGTTTTCTTTTTATTAGCATTTCATAATTTTTTCCTTTCCTCTCATATGTATGTATATATATATCTTTATTCGCTTGTATAGTCGTGCATTGCCTAGGATAAAATAGTACCATTGTGTCATGGACGAGACCTCGCCATATTAATGGGACAATTCAGAAGCTGTGTCCGCAGATAGTGCTTGCCTGAAGTCGCTATAGGACAGGAAATCAAAGCCCTGCCGGTTTGGGACAAACGCCATCGGTTAGCGCCGCGACGCCGGCGCCTACTACTTCCCATAGGCGGCCGTGTAAGGGGAAATTCTCGTGTAGTCAGGCCTCACCTAAGAACGGTCGTAGGCGGGAACTGCGATAGCCCCGTGCCGGTGCAAATAGTGGCCAATAAAAAGAGTGAGTGCCACGAAACCCTATGTAGTTTCATTATTAGCAGGCTAGATCCTCTTAACTGCCACGCGGCCCGAAACCCACCCCCACCTGAGCTAGCCCAAGAACCTACACAACCAATAAGGGGATCAGCCCGCTCGGCGACAACGTAAATTATTTAAAATTAACCATAGCTTACATAGTTTTAGAATAAATTTTAGAAATTATCTAACAATTCAAATTAGATTCAATGGGCAGTAATATGTTTACGAACTCCCTTAAAAACAAATATCGCTTCTGTATGAAGTTGTTACATTTCGTTAGAGCAATACCAAATCATTTTCATAATATATTTTTTTAGGTACCTACCAATTATAACTGAAAGGGGTGGAAAAAGCAGGGGCTAAATAATGTCGCGGCCTCGTCTCTGATGAAGATGGGGAGACGGGGTGGACGTCGCTCGGTCATTCGGTTGTCGTGTTGTTTGCACGGTGCCAGCTCTTGGGTAGAGCAGCCTCACACTCTGAGGCGGGAGTGGACCGTTCGGCCCAGTGTAGCTGACCGAGGATGTGCTTGTGCGGAATAGGCCTTCGGGTCGGGAGGTAGAAGGAGGAAGTTGCGCGTGGTCTCGCAAGGAGTCGCTAGCGGAAAGGTTAGGAGTAGGAGAAAGGGATGCCCGCGGTCTCATGAAGAGTCGCTAGCGGATAGGTTAGAAATAGGAGAGAGGGATGCCCGCTGTGCCGAATCAGTGCTACTTTAGGCACGATTTTTTTTTATTTTCTTAGTTTTACAAAATTTTAAATTTTTTTATAACTTCAATTTTCCTCCTTCGCCCGCTGCTTTCGCCCCCATCCAAACTTGTTCGGTCGAGTGTACCGGCAGGTTAGCTTGTTGAGCAGTATAGTGCTCTCACCGCCGTTTCCCACCAAATTTGCTGGGTCTAGCCGACTACAGGGCTATCATCAGCAACGGTATCCACTGGCCGTCGCGTCTCGTCACGAGTTTAGCGCTACGCGTGACGAAAGTAGCCGCCCTAAGCTTCCCATGGTCACCTCCACCCCTTCTCGGAGGTGTGCTGAAGTTTGCGGTCTCTAACACGTTTTGGTGTCCTTTTTTCAAGCTCCGCCGCACGTCCCGACGCCTGGCCGGCGAAGTCTCCCAGGGCAGGTCATTCACCGGACATACCCCCCACCCCGTCCTGGTCCACAGCGGTCATCGGCCAGCCGCGGAAATGACCAACCTCAAGGCCAAAATCCCCCCCTCGTGCAAAATGGCGGCCACCAAGTGCCGCGATGGTCTCTGCGAGACTCCGATCTGCATGCCCACGCCATATAGCGGCGAAAGGACGAACCAGCTGAGAGCGAGAGCGCACTACTGACCACCCTATCCCCACCAGGAGAAACAGTCGACCTCACACTCAGTCGATAGGTCGCTGGAGCCCTTTTTTTCTTTCGGAACCATTCGGGTTCCCTTCGGGTTTTCCGAAGCCCCTCCCCTGGACAGGCGACTAAAGACAGCTTTAATTAGGCGAGCCGGCGCCATTTTTGACGATTCGGCAGGCAGCACGCGGTAAGGGCGGATCTCTCTTCGCAGCCCGAGACAACGCGCTTCTGAAAAGTCGTGAACGGCTTTCTCTAAAGCATGTAGTTGGTTATCGACAAGGCCATGTGCCTTAGCACTCAATTTATAATTTTTCTTGCTGCCCGAAATAGTTTATTTTTTGAAATAGTTTTTTTTGTCTTTACTTATTATTCTTCATGGCGACAGCAATCTTCCGCGTCGCACATCACCTGGCCATCTCCAGGGACCGACCTGATCTACTCCACCCCGCAGCTTAGGTAAGTTATTTCGTCGCCCCACACACACCTTTTCTTTTCCGGTTCTCGTGGGCTTAACTTCGCCCAACATCAGCCGCCTGTTAACCAACCTAATTCGATGGGAATACTGGTTGCAGGCGGGGATCAAGAACTAGGATGAGAGATTCCGCTCCAAATTCAACTCCCATGCAGTTCATTAGTTAGTTCACCGAAATTCATCGCCTCCTGCAATCGGAGAATTTCTCAAGAGTTCCAGCTTTCAACATATTTTTCCCTGAGTGGAAAAAACCCTAAAACAATTTATAATTCTGAACAACCAGTTTCAGGACACTTTTATTCATTTAACGAGTAAATGTAATTTTTTATAATTTGTCTTATGAAGAGCCTGCGCGCTCAATATTCAATGGCCTGTAAAGTTAAGAAACCAAATGACCTTAAATTCAGTCAAATATAACCATTGTTACTTATTATAATATCTCGCCCCGGGGCCTCCCATTTGGTTTATTGTTTAACAATATTTAATGTATTAAGTATAGCAAATAAGGTCAACAATTTTCTTGGTATTTTGTTTCGGCTGTAATGCCATGGGTTATCTTCAGTGGAATAAGGTTTGTAAAGTAGAAATAACAGCAACAAAATCATTAAGTAAATGCCAATGTAAACCAAACCAGATCTTATTATTTTCTTATCCTTGATCACGATCCACATAACCTTACCAAGTTTTAAGGAGGTTAATCATAAATTTTGTTGTGCGTGCATTGTGCCCCTATGGGTAATGTGTTTAGTACTGTTTCTGCCTGGCGCTTCCACGGCCAATCTATATTTGTTCTTTAGACGAAATTTCATATTGAGCGCAGCGGCACGTTACACCGCGGTCTCACGAAAAGTCGCTAGCGGATGGGTACAAGAGAGAGGGTGAATGAGAGAGAGATAGAGAAGGGAAGCCGGCGGTCTCACTAGGAGTCGCTAGCGGAGGAGAAGGAGAGAAGTAAGCCAATAATACCACTATCTACTGTGTTGGTATTTACTCTCCCAGTTTGGCTGGGAGAGAGGAGAGCTCTTTGAGCTTGCTAGCCTGTATGATTTATACAGTTCTTTTCTACATTTGTTCGTGTTAAAACTTCGCATATCGTTATCCCTTTGGATATTTTGTATTTACAATGTTACTTTCAAGGCTACGAAATGTACTTACACTACACACTTAATAATATTCATAAATATTTACAATCATAACATGTATTAACATAACTATAATATATTGTCTGTTTATATTCACCACTGCCATCTGGTGACGAGTAGTGGCACTACAATAGCCATGGCCGGAATGTTGCGCCGCGGACAGGACTATGATCCGTGTTTTAGTTTAAATAAAGAGGAAGTATGACATCAGACCCCCACCCTCCTCGAAAGACCAGGAAAAGCCCGGGTCTAGGCCGTCAGCGTGCCCTCGAGCAGGCACATGATGCCTTCTCTCCTAGTGGTTGCGAGCATCAGGGCCTGCCTGCTGCTTCCGGACTCCCTGGGTCACCATTCACCAGTGTGTCCAGTTCGCAGCCTGTGACATAATCTGCCAGGTACAGTGGGGGCTGGCGTCGTCGTCGGCGGTGTCCCTGGTTGTCCTCAGCCGGTTCCTCCACCTTGAACTGGAATTCGGCATCGGCGAGGGAGGCACCATGCCCCCATCCGCCTCGGATAGGGGAGGGTGGTTCTGTTGTCTTAATGTCGTCCAGTGTTGTCACCAGGGGCTGCTCCTCCGTGGTGCTTACGCCCGCCTCTGGTGTCCCAGTGACATCAGGGATCTGCATTCGTTCCGGGTGCCTCTGATGCTGTCGCCTCGGGTTGTGGCAAGGGCTTATGCTGGCCTCTCCATTCTTGTCCTTGGGCTCGGTGTTCCCTCGAACAGATGCTGCATTCCTTGGGGTGTGATAGATTGGTGGTTGTCCGGCATCGGTCCTGTCACATCTGGGGTAGGGTCCTCCACGGCATTGCCCCCTTCCGGGAGTGCTGTTTTCCGGATGTGGTCCTGGTGTACTCTTCACATTTGTCTACCCCGGCGCACCAAATAAGTGCTTTGACTTAGCCGCTTCAGGATGCGGTGTGGTCCCGACCACTTGGGGCTCAGTCCAGCACAGTAGTTCCTAATTGCATTGGACAGGGGATGTGTGCGGACATACACGTGGTCACCTGGCTGTAGCTCCGGTGGTTGTTGTGTGGTCTGCGGGGTTATCTGCTGAGTGTAAGCCCTCTGGTGTTCTCGTGCTGTTGTCAGCTCAATCTCTTGCCGCCGAAGGCGATCCTCGGGGTCTTCCCCTTTATCTGTCACTCCGTGGGCCGTCCATTCGCCGGGCATGGGCAGATTGTGGCCTTGGACCATTTGTGCCAGGGACATCCCTGTGGCTGCATTGGTCCTGCGGCGAATGCAGAACAGGGCCTCCGCTATGTGTTCGTCCCAAGTGGTATGGTCGCCCCCAGATGTATGCGCATATGGACTTTCAGCTCCTGGTTATGTCTCTCTGTTGGGTTGGCTTTTGGATGGTAAGCCGTTGTAGTCCGGTGTTCCACTTGCCATGCCCGACATAATTCTTGCCACTGCCTTCCGATGAACTGGCTGGCATTGTCTGTCAGGAGGTCCCTTGGGTATCCCCACCACGGAAAGAATTCCGTCTGCAGGATTCTTGCAATGGTTTTGGCTCGGATGTTACTGGTAGGATATGCTTCTACCCATCGTGTGAAGAGGTCCGTGACCACCACCAGACACCTCTTCCTTCGGGCTGTATGGGGATACGGCCCCATAACATCCAGTGCGATGGACTGGAATGGGGTAGTGGGGAGGCGCGGCTGCTGTTGATCAGTCCCATCACTCTGCCGTGCCTTTCGCTCCTGGCACTTCTCGCAGGTCCTTACATACTCCCGTATGTCCCGGGCTATGCCAGGTCAGTGGTAGTGCTGGCTGGTTGCCCGTCGGGTTTGGTCCGCTCCTGGATGTCCTGCCAGTTCATG
The DNA here is from genome assembly GCF_032445375.1 of Bacillus rossius redtenbacheri. NCBI lineage: Eukaryota > Metazoa > Arthropoda > Insecta > Phasmatodea > Bacillidae > Bacillus > Bacillus rossius. Next base: position 136,556,042 of record NC_086330.1, on the reverse strand, counting down.
ATCGTGCATGAAGCGCAGAACGGCTTCCCGTGCTTCCGGTGGTACATAGGTGCACCACTCCTGGTTGGTTCCTATCCCCTTCTACACAATATGCCCTCTATCATGGTCCATATCTCATCCAGTCCTTCTGCTTGTTTTGCTCGTCGATGCTCAGCATCTGGGGAGGTGCGTTGGGCGTCGAGAACACGTTGTTTTGAGTTAGATCAGGACCGCTGGAGGTGGGTCATCATCTTCTTCCACAGTGAGCAGGCGACAGGTCATGTCTCTTGGCCTGTGGTCGTGTGCCCTGTGGGAAGGTGGCAGTATTTCCTCCCATGACACATCATCTTCCAGGTGGGAGCCCTCATCGGGGTCTCGGGACAGGGCGTCCGGCAGCTGGTTTTCTACCCCGGGGATGTGTTCGACAAGGAAGTCGAAGGATTGTAGGAACAGGGCCCATCTTTCGAGCTTTCTCTTACATCCCTGAAGCGTTCCTAACCATGTGATACATTGGTTGACTGTGTGCGTAGCACAAATGGCCTCCCCTCCAGGTGGGGCCGGTATATATCTTAAGTGCCCATACCACAGCTAGGCACTCCTGCTCATTGTTGTGGTAGTTCCTTTCTGACTGTCCAAACTTCGTACTAGCATAATCAATGATGCACCTGTCTCCCTTTTGGTCCAATTGGTATAGCACTGCCCCCACACCATCAGTGCTTACATCTGTCTGGACATACAGCACACTCTCGGGGTTTACTCAGGACAGTGTGTGACATCTGGAGAAGGTTGTTTTCAGATTGTCCAGTGCTTCTTGAGCAGCTGGGGTCCATTGGTAGCACTGTCAAGGTGACAACAGGTCTGTCAGTGGGGTTGCGAGCGTGGCGAAGTCTGCGATATAGTTCCATAGCCAGTTGGTGAGGCCCAGGAACCGTTGCAGCTGTTTGCGTGTTCTGGGGGGTTCTGCCCCTGCAATCTTCGCTAGGTGTACCGGGTGGGGCAGGTTGCCCTCAGCGCCCACCACGTGCCCTAAGAATTCCACCTCTCTTAGTCCGATGTGGCACTTCTGGGTGGCGCAGGTCAGGTGGTGCATTTCTAGCCGCTCCAGGACCAGCGACAGGTGGTGTGCATTGTGCTCCCAGGATTCTGAGTACACTATCACGTCGTCGAGGTAGGCCACCACGAACTGGCCTGTATCCCTCTAGTACGCGAACAATCATAGTTTGGAATGTGACCGGTGCGCACTTGAGGCCAAATGGCATAGCACAGAACTGGAAGCATCTGCCATCTGGTACAGTAAATGCTGTCTTTTCTCTGTGGCTTGGGGTGATTGGCACCTGCCAGTAGCCAGAGCGTGTCAAGAGTTGTAAATACTCGTTGTGCCAGAAATTAGGAATTTCGACACCTTTTTAAATTTGTTATTTAATTTTAAATGGATTATGGAAATTTTATTATTTTAATTTATCTGGTTGATGAAGGGGTGAATTACTCTTTGTTAGGCCGGTGTATGCCATGTGTTTAAACTTTGTGCCAGTGGACTGAAGCACTTTTCTCAGGGGCCTATCTGATATTTTGCTTGTCTAATGTGGACGTGGGCAGCCCGGTTGAAATTTCTCTCGCCTGCAGTCACGTCCCGGGTTTGTAATATTAATTCCCTGCATGACCAAAATCGCATAGAGCAGCTTCTGGCCTGCTAGCTGCTACTTCTTAGAGGCCTGCTGAGACCAGCGAGTCTCGATACGAAGGAGTTTCCAGTGGACCTCTGTTCCCAGCTTAGTGGCGTTTTCTGTCCACCCTCCCCCCTCTCTCTCCATCATCCTTAGTTCTGAGAAATCAAGCCAGGAGCAGTGACCTGATGTGTAATTCGCCAAGACGATGGACTACTCCAAGGACATTCTCCCTGGTCCTACAGAGACCTCCACGACATCTAGCGGCAGAAAAAGCTACTTCGGCCCCGGTGGCCAGCGAGCAGAGACTACGCCAGTGACACCTGGCGGCGGTTCAGTTCACCGCCTCAGTTAGTTCCCCTTTACGCCGCTATAAAGCAGTGCCGCAGTGCCATAAGGCCCTATGCTTCTTTCTCGTGGCCTGTAGAAGTCGATTGTTTGTTGCCTCTGTACCTGCCGGTAGAGACCGCTGCAGTCGCCCTTTGGCGCAAACAACTGGAGTCGTGGTTACGACCACCTAACATCGTTCTGATATTCGGAGGGTACCTGATTGTCCAGGTCTTCCAACCCTGTGGGCTCCCCCTAGGGTGGTGATATGCTTCCTAGTGTATATACTGCCAGGTGCTCACATTTACCTAAATTTACCAGGCCTGATGCTGGCGAAATCAAGGCATCCTGATCTACCAACCATGGCTGTCCGAGTACCAAATCTTCTCTGAGTCCTTCTACCATGACTGCTGGAGTTTGGGTCACCATCTCCCGTATACCATTGAATATATATAATGTATAGAAGTCGCGAGCACAGGTTAAATTTTCTGTCTGGTTTCGCAGAAGAATTGTTGTAGTAGGAAGCTCCGTCGCAGCGATCGCTTCAATCGATGGGTATCGACAGCGCATGCCCCTAGCGTTCTTAGGACGTACTGCGTTAACCAGCCAGTCATGCCACCTCCCTTCACCCTCCCATATACGGGAAGCTGGTATCAGCACCGCTCAGCGACCTTGACGATAAGTATTCCTTACCACTGCCTTTGAAAGCCACGAAAACCCGGGAGATGACAGTTTCGCAGAAGATTTTGTATCAGGCCCACCGTCAGTGTTGAGTTTAAAATATGATTTAATTTAAAAGTAAAATACCCATTTATCTTAACTTTATTTCGTATTGATAATTTTATAATGTCAAAGTAGTATAGGAATGGGGCTCCTGGGACACGGCTTCAGGCTGAGGTGCCTGAGGTGCCGACCGCCATCTTGGATTGTGACGTCACGGCGGCAAAAATTCCTCAAAATTCCTCAAAATTCCTCAAAAATGACTCAAAATGACTCAAAATTTCCCGTTTTCGAGGGAAAAATTCCCGTTTCGAGGAAAAATTAGGATTTCAAAAAACCACAAATGTCTTTTGCCTTAGAAAGAACACCAATTCCTAAAATAGGCTTAAGCATCCTTAACTCAAGCCTCAGTTAAGCCATTTCTAGGAATAAGGATACCATGACCTTTGACCTTGACCCCGGCGGCCATCTTGTATCCGCCATCTTGGATCCGCCATTTTGGATGACGTCATTTCGTTTTCTAGAAAATTCCGGCATTGTGTTATCCGACATTTTGAATTATGACGTCACCGTTGCAATTTCCGTTACGGCCGCCATCTTTAAATTTATTATCCGATTTTAATGAAAAAAATAAAAAAATAATAAAAAAAATTAAAATAATATAAATTTAATAAAATATTTATAAAAAACAAACATTAACGACACGGAGCTCGGAGTCCTCGGTTCGAACCTGACAGAGGCAAAAAAATTAAAAAATGACGACCGATCCTTCCCCCGCGGTGGACGCAGGCATACTGACTCCCTCCACTTTTTTTTAAAAGCATATATATATATCGTCAGGTAGTATGACGTCATGTCCGCCATCTTGTCCTCGTCTGCTGGAAGCCATCATCAGTGTATCGTCGGCGAGAGTGCGCTGACGCCATGTTAGTTTAATTCTTATCCGCTAGAGTGCAGTAATCATTTATTATTGCTGTGACACCCGACATCTTGTCATTTGGCCGCCATCTTGAAAATCCGTAATTATTTAGCTAGAAATTCGGGAAAAATTCCAAAATTCATTAAATCAATCAATCATTAATTTACCTATCGAATAGTTACTTGGTTCGATCTAGGATGATGCAAAAAATTAAATATAACATCAATTTAACATAATAGTAACAGGTTCGAGGAATTAAACACAGCAAGTTCTTTTACAAACATAATATTTATTACATAATTTCTATTCTACTACAGGATCACTTGCGAAAGCCATCAATCTTTTAAATATTTAGCCCTGCAGCGGTGTGAAATGACTAATTCTTAGCTCCAATCGGTTTATACTAGACAGAGTCCAGCCAGAACCTTTACAGACATAGTCCTCCTCTTCTTGACAGAGTTTCTGGATACCGTTTTTAACAGTTTGCTTCACATCGTTAGAACTGTAAATTACTGCAGCCGATGTCTTGAATGCACACTTCTTCACTTTGTCATCTAACGGACATGGCTTTCCATATAGACAGTCCAACCACAAGTTATATTTTAATGGACCTTTTGTTGCTACGTCATCAGTAAGCTGATTGACTATGTCCTGTCTGATATCATGAAGAAAAGTACAAATGTCCTTCGACTCACCGAACGTATTTAGATAATAGTAGTCCTTCAATGTTCCACGAAATGCAGACAGCGCCAAGTAGAAGCCATTATCATTCACTTGTAATGCTCCGAACACAGTCTTAGGTTTATTTTCCTGTTCACACGCCATACCAATCGGTTGCTGCACATCGGTTTTCTTGCTTGTACGCTCACGAGCCTTCAACCTAAACCGAGGAGTCGAAATTTCTGCAGGTAGTTCAGCAGTAGGCACACGGACTTCACCTTTACAGTTTTTCACATGTCGTCGCAAATTATCAATTCGAGTAAACCATTCATGACACTCATCACAGCGAAACTTCATGCGAGAAGGATTCTTCGTGCATTTGCTCCGCTCATGTCTTCGTGCATCATGGGAAAATGCGAACGTCGTATCACAGTAGCTGCAAGGATACCGTGGTGATGAAGACGAGCCTGTCAGACCTGATCCAGATACAGGCGTTGCAACAGTAGTACCATTTCCAGGCATACTCTTATGCGCATCGATGCAGCGTTGTTGCGACGAAACCTTTACTTTCTGCCGCACAGCAGGACCTTTGCATGCCTTCATGTGCGTTTTCATATTATCTTTTCTTGTAAATTGCTTGCGACACTTAATACAGCCAAACATTTTACGATATAGGTTCTTGGCACATTCGCTCCTCTCGTGTCGCCGAGCATTGCTATTGTTTGAGAAAATCTTGTCGCAGTAACAGCACCGATGTTCGTTAGTTGTTGACGATTCGCCATCCATTGAAGTCTCCATTGATGGCGAACCAGCGTTCGCCGAGTTTCCCTGTGCAGCCAGCACTAGCGGCATTAAAGTCTCTTCTGCTGGCGGTACCACGTCTGTTGAAGTCTCCTCCAGTGTTGACGTCGTCGTTGCCAACGGGATCTGCTCCTTCTCCATCGTAGCTGTCGTCAAGGTTCCCGTAGTCGACGGTACAATCTCCATCGAGTTCGACGTTAAAGACGGTAAAGATGCCATCGAGGTCTCAAGAACAGCTAATTGACACGACTTATGCACCAGAAGAAACAAACTAGGTGATCCTTACACCACCGTCGTCAGAAACAAACTGAGCGTCCTGCTGTCTAGGACTCGCTTATATACATGCACCGGATGGAATAATACGCTAGTCAAATCAAGAACAATTTATTATAATACTAGAGTCAAAACAACATTAAAAAAATAGAAGCACCATCAAAAAAAAGGAAGCACACTTGGAAGCACCGACAACGAAAAGGAAGCACACCTGGAAGCACCGACAACGAAAAAGGCAGCACCATAATCGAAAAGGCCGCACATTTGTCATTGGCTCCAATATTCATTGGCTCCAATATTCATTGGTTCCATCAGTCTATTGATTCTATCAGTCTAGTGACTCCAACAGTCATTGACACCAACGGCCTTTTTCTTCATCAGCTCCAATGATATTTGGCTAGAATGCTACGAGTCTAAGAGACCATGAAGCTACATGGATACAAGTCTACTCGGCTCCAACACGCAATGTACACACAGTACACACAGGAAACGGAACGTACACACAGTACACACAGGAAACGGAACGTACACACAGTACACACAGGAAACGGAACGTACACACAGTACACACAGGAAACGGAACGTACACACAGTACACACAGGGAACGGAACGTACACACAGTACACACAGGAAACGGAACGTACACACAGTACACACAGGAAACGGAACGTACACACAGTACACACAGGAAACGGAACGAACACGTAATATTCACGCAATTGACACACAGTACACGCAGAGTACACGCAATTTACACAAAGTACACCCAATGTACGCAATGTACGCGCAATACATGCAATTTACACGCAATAAATGTAATGATTACACAGTACACACACCATAGGCGTGCGCACGGTAGGTGCCACAGGTGTCTTGGCACCACCATTAGGGTTAACGTTATTTTGTTTTTTACAAGCAGAAATAATACATACTTACAAAAAACCGTATTATTTCCAAAAAAATATGTTTTACAATCGTGTCGAGTTACAGATATGTGCTCATAACACTATCAGTATATCAATTATTAATCGAACCAACTATACACACGGAAACAAGCCAGGTGCAATTACTTGTGTTGTACACGCGGGCCGAAATGTGTAACTTACTGGATGTTCAAATCTCTACAGTTCGTAAAAGAAAAGTCTCAGTCATCTTAGGCCCGGTGCACACGTGCGGACATTGTCCGCGCGGCGCCGCTGCGGCGCCGCAACGTTGCTTCAGAAACACATTCACACAGTACGGACAAATACCGCACAGTCTGAACGATGCCGACTTACGAGATGGATGTGTACAAACGTAAACGGGTATTCTTTATGTACCTTATATACAAATGTTTATTGGATACAACTAAAAAGCATTGGGTGCATCCGTTCCCCGACTCAAGACTCTTGAGAGGCAGATTTGTAACAAGTTTTTCAGACCTGAGAGGCAATGCAGAAAAATTTCATAATTATTTCCGTATGAGTGTCCAGTCATTTGATGAATTATTGTTAGCGCATAATATTTCATTAGCATGTATCCTGACATTATGCACGTACATTAACGTTAAATATTCACTCACGTGTTTCACATCTGTAAATGTATTTAATCATACAGCCTGTTCTGAAATACTGTGCGTTTATTAAAACACTACTTTCTTATCTCTATTTATATAGATTAGCTTATAGGCATTCATCAAAATAAAGTATAATGTATACTTACATATTTCGTTTTTTTTTTCCTTGTCATCCTTTTCGTCAAACGATTCGCCAAATTTACGGCAGATGTTGATCCACGCACTTCTTTTTTTATTACGGTCATGGTATTCTTCAACGGCTACGTTCCATATCTCTGGATAACTTTTAACTTCTACGATGAAGAGTTCAACATCGAATATCTCTTCAAATTCACGTGATGCTGCCATCTCACTTTGCGGCAACCGACCGCACGTGTGCATCGCTCGACTGACACCAATGTACTAAGGAACGTAGTTGGACGTGCGGCGCCGCAGCGTGCCTGTGGGATCTGCGGACAAAAATGTAAGCACAGTGGACGTGCAATGGACGTGCGGTGCCGCTGCGGCGCCGCAGCTGTGTGTGCATTACTTCTTATCAGTCAAGCCTTCCGAGAACGCATCTCCGGCGCCGCAGCGGCACCGCGCGGACAATGTCCGCACGTGTGCATCGGGCCTTAGAAGGCATTGCCAGTTCGTGCTCTTCTACTGCCTTTTACACAGAAAACAAAAAGGATGAGTTGAAACTGTTTACATTTCATCCGGTTTTGGACAGTCTAGTTCAAGGTATCAACTCTAGGTTTGCACAAGAAACCAAGAAAGTGATCTCTGCCTCAGGAAAACTAATGGGGTTAAATTTGGGTCCTTACAAGTGTGAAAGTAGTGACTTTGAAGTTCTCTCAAAACAGTTCAGAGTGAATGTTACGGAACTAGAAGCAGAAGTGAAGCTTTTGAAGACAAAGAGAGATATGGACACCGATTTTCCACCTATAACTGTTTCTGACTGGATTGATTGGCTGTCAAAGTTTCAGCGAAGTTCAACCTACAAAAGCTTCAGTGCAGTAATCAGGGGCGTAGCCAGGGGGGGTTTTAGGGGTTCAACCCCCCCCCCCTTAGCTCCAAATCTTTAATTAATTTCTTATTCATCACTCAAACAAATTTAATATTAAAATTAATAAAAATTTTACCATTACAATATTTAAATTTAAGTACCGAAAACTGCTAAAATAGCACTATTTTACACCTTAAAATCCAAATTTTCCCGGGGGAGGACCCCCGGACCACCCGCTTTAATACGGGGGGGGGGGGGGGGGGCATGCTTCTTAACACCCCCCATACACAAATCCTGGCTACGCCACTGGCAGTAATGAATACATTTGCAACAATGCCTGTAACTAGCTGTACAAGCGAAATAACTTTTCCAAAGCTCACTATCATAAAATCAAAGCTTAGGTCTACAATGCGCCAGGAACGCTTGAAAAACCTGATGATTCCATTTGTGGAGCAAAAACTGGCTGCTTGTGCAAACACAAAAGCTATCATTGACTTATTTAAAAACATTGTTCCGTTTCATCGACGAATGGCCCTTTAGTAATACAGAGTATTATGTTCAGCAGATTTTCCTAAGGTTTTTTATTTTTAGTTCTGGACTTATAAAATTGTTTTCAAAAGAAATTTTGAACAATATTGTACCAAACATATACTACTACTTAACATACATTATACTAATCGGATAGGCTTACTCGATGACTTATATGCAGTCACCGACAAAACATTTTTGTTGTATTCCAAAAGTTAAAACTTTCGCCCACTCTTATTTGTGTATTTTTATTATTTTAATATTTTACATATTTGAGGTATGTTACAAATACTCCCTTGATTTGTTGATTTTAAAACTTAACATTTGAGAATGTTTTTTCTTGCATTTATTTGGTGTCTTCAGAAAACATGTAAGTACGGTTTTTCAAAGCCACCAGCATGAATTCCGTGCAAACAATTTGTGCAATTTACTTTATGGCTTAACAAAGCTTAAAACTGTAAATAGTTTAGTAGTTTTCCTGGCGATTATAACGTTCAAAACCATAATTTGTCATAAAAAATGATAAAAATTTTACATCTGTGTATTCAATGTTTTTGTTCGGAAACACATTAAATAGCACCATTTTGCGCTTTCAAATCCAAATTTTTCCGGGGGAGGACCCCCGGACCCCCCGCTCCGGGGCTCGGGTCTGTGAATGATAGGGCTGTTGTGTAATCTGGCACCACCAATATCGGAGTCCTGCGCACGCCTATGACACACACAGGAAACGGAACGTACACACAGTACACACAGGAAACGGAACGTACACACAGTACACACAGGAAACGGAACGTACACACAGTACACACAGGAAACGGAACGTACACACAGTACACACAGGGAACGGAACGTACACACAGTACACACAGGAAACGGAACGTACACACAGTACACACAGGAAACGGAACGTACACACAGTACACACAGGAAACGAAACGAACACGTAATATTCACGCAATTGACACACAGTACACGCAGAGTACACGCAATTTACACAAAGTACACCCAATGTACGCAATGTACGCAATATATAATGTACACACAATGACTACGCCTCGTTCGCGCAGGACAAGCATTTAATGAAAACGAAGCACGTTTGGACGGAAATTCTATAAAACGAAAGCTCATTTAACGAAAAGGAGGCGCATTCTCTCGTTCATTCAACTTGGTAGGATACGATCTTCAATGATAAGTTAGGATATAATCTCTCCAACAGTCTATGAATCCAACAGTTTATATTTCCATTAGCCATCGACTCCAACAGTCATTGACTCCAACAGTCATTGGCTCCAACAGTCATTGCCTCCAACAGTCATCGTCTCCAACGGCCTTTTGGTTCATCAGCTCCAATGATATTTGGTTAGAATGCTACGACTCTAAGAGACTATGAGACTACAATTCTACGAGTGTACAAGACTCCTACAACTACCTTCAAGCGTACAAAGCTCCAACTACTTCAGCAGCATTATGTTATAATAGTACAAGGCTACTTGACTACGAAGATACAAGTCTACATGGCTCCAATTGCGGCATCTGTCTTCGTCTGAATTTTCTCTTTGACTCCAACTCCGCCCGCCAGCATCTCTTCGATCTGCACCTCGATTATGTTATAATAGTACAAGGCTACTTGACTATGAAGCTACAAGTCTACATGGCTCCAATTACGGCATCTGTCTTCGGCTGAATTTTCTCTTTGGCTCCAACTGCTACAGCAGCATTATGTTATAATAGTACAAGGCTACTTGAGTACGAAGCTACACATCTACAAGGCTCCAATTATCACATCTGTCTTCGTCAGCATTTTCTCTTTTGCTCCCACTGCTCCGACAGCATTATGTTATATGATTCCATGGATACTTTGTTACGTAGCTACAGGTCTACGAGGTTCCAATGCATCATGTTTACGAAGCTTCCAGAACACAGGGTTACGAGACTGCGAGGCTACAGGACTACGAAGCTTCCAGGACACGAGGCTACATGGCTACGAGACTACATGACTCTAACTGATTACAATAGCACCACTCAGTGGTGAGAGTTAGGTTATCTCATGCAAAAGTACTTTATGCATGTAGTTCTGCTTTTCAACAACAGATGTCGCCACATGTTGCTTGCAGGTAAATAATATTTAGTTCTTTTATGCGGGATGCGGGATGCTCACTAACGATCGCAAAAGAAGGATGGCTTCGCTAGACTCCAAGGAAAAGGAAGTTCGTCTTGCATGTTGGTGCTCCACAGATGTCTCATGGCGTAATATTAATTTGACTGAGTAATGATATTTGTCAATTCCACCTGATAAAAATATTGCAAGTTTTGATTTAGTAGCAGAAATTATCGAATTAAATGTAACTCCAATTAAAATGACATGTCTCAATAGACAAAAAAAAAATCCATGCAGAGAGTGGTTCCTCAGAATAGTCAGAAACACTTGAAGAAACCACAGGAATGATTGCAAGAACACTTGAAAAACCATCAAATTATTGACATTAATAATCAGGAGCACACGGAGAAAAAACCATCATAATATTGGCAAGAATAATCAGGAGCACACGGAGAAAACCATCATAATATTGACCAGATTAATCAGAAGTACTCGGAGAAAACCACCACATGTTTTCCTTGATATCATAAAATTACAGGAAAAAAATATTTAAAAATAAAAATAAATTAATAAAAAAATAAAAAAAAAATAAAAAATTGCATAAATTTCTGGCTTGTACAAGAACTCTATCTTTGCTCAACAATGATAAGTTTACAAGCTAGCAGAAACTGTTTATGCAATTTTTTATTTTTTTTTTAATTTTTTTATTAATTTATTTTTATTTTTAAATATTTTTTTCCTGTAATTTTATGATATCAAGGAAAATATGTGGTGGTTTTCTCCGAGTACTTCTGATTAATCTGGTCAATATTATGATGGTTTTCTCCGTGTGCTCCTGATTATTCTTGCCAATATTATGATGGTTTTTTCTCCGTGTGCTCCTGATTATTAATGTCAATAATTTGATGGTTTTTCAAGTGTTCTTGCAATCATTCCTGTGGTTTCTTCAAGTGTTTCTGACTATTCTGAGGAACCACTCTCTGCATGGATTTTTTTTTTGTCTATTGAGACATGTCATTTTAATTGGAGTTACATTTAATTCGATAATTTCTGCTACTAAATCAAAACTTGCAATATTTTTATCAGGTGGAATTGACAAATATCATTACTCAGTCAAATTAATATTACGCCATGAGACATCTGTGGAGCACCAACATGCAAGACGAACTTCCTTTTCCTTGGAGTCTAGCGAAGCCATCCTTCTTTTGCGATCGTTAGTGAGCATCCCGCATCCCGCATAAAAGAACTAAATATTATTTACCTGCAAGCAACATGTGGCGACATCTGTTGTTGAAAAGCAGAACTACATGCATAAAGTACTTTTGCATGAGATAACCTAACTCTCACCACTGAGTGGTGCTATTGTAATCAGTTAGAGTCATGTAGTCTCGTAGCCATGTAGCCTCGTGTCCTGGAAGCTTCGTAGTCCTGTAGCCTCGCAGTCTCGTAACCCTGTGTTCTGGAAGCTTCGTAAACATGATGCATTGGAACCTCGTAGACCTGTAGCTACGTAACAAAGTATCCATGGAATCATATAACATAATGCTGTTGGAGCAGTGGGAGCAAAAGAGAAAATGCTGACGAAGACAGATGTGATAATTGGAGCCTTGTAGATGTGTAGCTTCGTACTCAAGTAGCCTTGTACTATTATAACATAATGCTGCTGTAGCAGTTGGAGCCAAAGAGAAAATTCAGCCGAAGACAGATGCCGTAATTGGAGCCATGTAGACTTGTAGCTTCATAGTCAAGTAGCCTTGTACTATTATAACATAATCGAGGTGCAGATCGAAGAGATGCTGGCGGGCGGAGTTGGAGTCAAAGAGAAAATTCAGACGAAGACAGATGCCGCAATTGGAGCCATGTAGACTTGTAGCTTCGTAGTCAAGTAGCCTTGTACTATTATAACATAATGCTGCTGAAGTAGTTGGAGCTTTGTACGCTTGAAGGTAGTTGTAGGAGTCTTGTACACTCGTAGAATTGTAGTCTCATAGTCTCTTAGAGTCGTAGCATTCTAACCAAATATCATTGGAGCTGATGAACCAAAAGGCCGTTGGAGACGATGACTGTTGGAGGCAATGACTGTTGGAGCCAATGACTGTTGGAGTCAATGACTGTTGGAGTCGATGGCTAATGGAAATATAAACTGTTGGATTCATAGACTGTTGGAGAGATTATATCCTAACTTATCATTGAAGATCGTATCCTACCAAGTTGAATGAACGAGAGAATGCGCCTCCTTTTCGTTAAATGAGCTTTCGTTTTATAGAATTTCCGTCCAAACGTGCTTCGTTTTTATTAAATGCTTGTCCTGCGCGAACGAGGCGTAGTCATTGTGTGTACATTATATATTGCGTACATTGCGTACATTGGGTGTACTTTGTGTAAATTGCGTGTACTCTGCGTGTACTGTGTGTCAATTGCGTGAATATTACGTGTTCGTTTCGTTTCCTGTGTGTACTGTGTGTACGTTCCGTTTCCTGTGTGTACTGTGTGTACGTTCCGTTTCCTGTGTGTACTGTGTGTACGTTCCGTTCCCTGTGTGTACTGTGTGTACGTTCCGTTTCCTGTGTGTACTGTGTGTACGTTCCGTTTCCTGTGTGTACTGTGTGTACGTTCCGTTTCCTGTGTGTACTGTGTGTACGTTCCGTTTCCTGTGTGTGTACTGTGTAATCATTACATTTATTGCGTGTAAATTGCATGTATTGCGCGTACATTGCGTACATTGGGTGTACTTTGTGTAAATTGCGTGTACTCTGCGTGTACTGTGTGTCAATTGCGTGAATATTACGTGTTCGTTCCGTTTACTGTGTGTACTGTGTGTACGTTCCGTTTCCTGTGTGTACTGTGTGTACGTTCCGTTTCCTGTATGTACTGTGTGTACGTTCCGTTCCCTGTGTGTACTGTGTGTACGTTCCGTTTCCTGTGTGTACTGTGTGTACGTTCCGTTTCCTGTGTGTACTGTGTGTACGTTCCGTTTCCTGTGTGTACTGTGTGTACGTTCCGTTTCCTGTGTGTACTGTGTGTACATTGCGTGTTGGAGCCGAGTAGACTTGTATCCATGTAGCTTCATGGTCTCTTAGACTCGTAGCATTCTAGCCAAATATCATTGGAGCTGATGAAGTAAAGGCTGTTGGTGTCTATGACTGTTGGAGTCACTAGACTGATAGAATCAATAGACTGATGGAACCAATGAATATTGGAGCCAATGAATATTGGAGCCAATGACAAATGTGCGGCCTTTTCGATTATGGTGCTGCCTTTTTCGTTGTCGGTGCTTCCAGGTGTGCTTCCTTTTCGTTGTCGGTGCTTCCAAGTGTGCTTCCTTTTTTTTGATGGTGCTTCTATTTTTTTAATGTTGTTTTGACTCTAGTATTATAATAAATTGTTCTTGATTTGACTAGCGTATTATTCCATCCGGTGCATGTATATAAGCGAGTCCTAGACAGCAGGACGCTCAGTTTGTTTCTGACGACGGCGGTGTAAGGATCACCTAGTTTGTTTCTTCTGGTGCATAAGTCGTGTCAATTAGCTGTTCTTGAGACCTCGATGGCATCTTTACCGTCTTTAACGTCGAACTCGATGGAGATTGTACCGTCGACTACGGGAACCTTGACGACAGCTACGATGGAGAAGGAGCAGATCCCGTTGGCAACGACGACGTCAACACTGGAGGAGACTTCAACAGACGTGGTACCGCCAGCAGAAGAGACTTTAATGCCGCTAGTGCTGGCTGCACAGGGAAACTCGGCGAACGCTGGTTCGCCATCAATGGAGACTTCAATGGATGGCGAATCGTCAACAACTAACGAACATCGGTGCTGTTACTGCGACAAGATTTTCTCAAACAATAGCAATGCTCGGCGACACGAGAGGAGCGAATGTGCCAAGAACCTATATCGTAAAATGTTTGGCTGTATTAAGTGTCGCAAGCAATTTACAAGAAAAGATAATATGAAAACGCACATGAAGGCATGCAAAGGTCCTGCTGTGCGGCAGAAAGTAAAGGTTTCGTCGCAACAACGCTGCATCGATGCGCATAAGAGTATGCCTGGAAATGGTACTACTGTTGCAACGCCTGTATCTGGATCAGGTCTGACAGGCTCGTCTTCATCACCACGGTATCCTTGCAGCTACTGTGATACGACGTTCGCATTTTCCCATGATGCACGAAGACATGAGCGGAGCAAATGCACGAAGAATCCTTCTCGCATGAAGTTTCGCTGTGATGAGTGTCATGAATGGTTTACTCGAATTGATAATTTGCGACGACATGTGAAAAACTGTAAAGGTGAAGTCCGTGTGCCTACTGCTGAACTACCTGCAGAAATTTCGACTCCTCGGTTTAGGTTGAAGGCTCGTGAGCGTACAAGCAAGAAAACCGATGTGCAGCAACCGATTGGTATGGCGTGTGAACAGGAAAATAAACCTAAGACTGTGTTCGGAGCATTACAAGTGAATGATAATGGCTTCTACTTGGCGCTGTCTGCATTTCGTGGAACATTGAAGGACTACTATTATCTAAATACGTTCGGTGAGTCGAAGGACATTTGTACTTTTCTTCATGATATCAGACAGGACATAGTCAATCAGCTTACTGATGACGTAGCAACAAAAGGTCCATTAAAATATAACTTGTGGTTGGACTGTCTATATGGAAAGCCATGTCCGTTAGATGACAAAGTGAAGAAGTGTGCATTCAAGACATCGGCTGCAGTAATTTACAGTTCTAACGATGTGAAGCAAACTGTTAAAAACGGTATCCAGAAACTCTGTCAAGAAGAGGAGGACTATGTCTGTAAAGGTTCTGGCTGGACTCTGTCTAGTATAAACCGATTGGAGCTAAGAATTAGTCATTTCACACCGCTGCAGGGCTAAATATTTAAAAGATTGATGGCTTTCGCAAGTGATCCTGTAGTAGAATAGAAATTATGTAATAAATATTATGTTTGTAAAAGAACTTGCTGTGTTTAATTCCTCGAACCTGTTACTATTATGTTAAATTGATGTTATATTTAATTTTTTGCATCATCCTAGATCGAACCAAGTAACTATTCGATAGGTAAATTAATGATTGATTGATTTAATGAATTTTGGAATTTTTCCCGAATTTCTAGCTAAATAATTACGGATTTTCAAGATGGCGGCCAAATGACAAGATGTCGGGTGTCACAGCAATAATAAATGATTACTGCACTCTAGCGGATAAGAATTAAACTAACATGGCGTCAGCGCACTCTCGCCGACGATACACTGATGATGGCTTCCAGCAGACGAGGACAAGATGGCGGACATGACGTCATACTACCTGACGATATATATATGCTTTGAAAAAAAAGTGGAGGGAGTCAGTATGCCTGCGTCCACCGCGGGGGAAGGATCGGTCGTCATTTTTTAATTTTTTTGCCTCTGTCGGGTTCGAACCGAGGACTCCGAGCTCCGTGTCGTTAATGTTTGTTTTTTATAAATATTTTATTAAATTTATATTATTTTAATTTTTTTTATAATTTTTTTATTTTTTTCATTAAAATCGGATAATAAATTTAAAGATGGCGGCCGTAACGGAAATTGCAACGGTGACGTCATAATTCAAAATGTCGGATAACACAATGCCGGAATTTTCTAGAAAACGAAATGACGTCATCCAAAATGGCGGATCCAAGATGGCGGATACAAGATGGCCGCCGGGGTCAAGGTCAAAGGTCATGGTATCCTTATTCTTAGAAATGGCTTAACTGAGGCTTGAGTTAAGGATGCTTAAGCCTATTTTAGGAATTGGTGTTCTTTCTAAGGCAAAAGACATTTGTGGTTTTTTGAAATCCTAATTTTTCCTCGAAACGGGAATTTTTCCCTCGAAAACGGGAAATTTTGAGTCATTTTGAGTCATTTTTGAGGAATTTTGAGGAATTTTTGCCGCCGTGACGTCACAATCCAAGATGGCGGTCGGCACCTCAGGCACCTCAGCCTGAAGCCGTGTCCCAGGAGCCCCATTCCTATACTACTTGTCAAACATTCTGAAGGGTAAAAATGTGCGTACACGGAATGTCAGAATACGAGGATCAGTTCACAAGGCACATCAATGTTCCGTTTTCCAGTTTAAAAAAATGACAGGGAAGTTGTGATTTATAACTTGCCAATTTTGTTTTACATTATTTATCAGTTATATACTGCGTAAAAAAAAGTTGACGCGAGTATGCGAGGAAAGTCATAATTATTTAGTATGAATTAGTAAAGAATTCGGTAAATATGTAGAGTCGCGGTATATGCGGAAAAAAATACTAAAAATCCGAAAATACTTTTATTCTATGCTCTTTCACTTCCTCTTTTCAAATCAACCGGCGGAGATAAGAAATTCCAAATACTTTAGGAGATATCGAATTTTTTAATTTTCATCACAATACCTGCGTATTCATGGATTCATGCGGTGATCACCATTGTTTCTGGTTTACGAGTATCTATTATGTTTCTTATTGGACTATTTTGACACGTGACAGTTCCGTGATTGGCCAGTATTCAAATTAACCAATATGTGATTATTTATTTATTTATTTATTTATTTATTTATTTATGTTCCGTCGGAGGTATCGCGACGTAGGTGAACGACTACATAATTTCCTTCAATGGCAAAGGAAATGTACCCTCCTCCAACTTAGGTGGGTTTTTAACGTTTCTAATTTTAAAGTTTTTTTTTATTTGGATATTGTTGCGCAAGTAATGAGTAACAAATTTTTTTTACGTGAGTTGTTAATGTTCATCATTTGTCCCGGTTTGTTTGGCCAGGTCAGTTACATTATAAATATTTTAAAACTAAACAGCCATTAAAATTTATAAACATTATTTTTTATGTTCGCTTAGTTTGAAAGTAGTAAAAATGTAACTGACCTGACCTAATCGACCATTTTATTTATTACGCATTCACGAACACACGGCAAAATAACAAAAATGGCGACGGTGGGGTTGTACAGGTGTTGTATTGCAAAATTAAAAAATTCAATATCTCCTAAAGTATTTGGAATTTCTTATCTCCGCCGGTTATAATGAAAAGAGGAAACGAAAGAGCATATAATAAAAGTAATTTCAGATTTTTAGAATTTTTATTTCGCAAATACCGCAACTCTACATGTTCAAAATTAAAAAATTCGATATCTCCTAAAGTATTTGGAATTTCTTATCTCCGCCGGTTGATTTGAAAAGAGGAAGTGAAAGAACATAGAATAAAAGTATTTTCGGATTTTTAGCATTTTTTTCCGCATATACTGCTACTCTACATATTTACCAAGAATTATTTTCTTTTATATTTAAAATATCCACGTTTTAATTACTTTAAAAACTAATTAGATTACAACCACATATTTTTAATTTTATCATTTTGACTAAAACCGAGTGAATGCTAGTTAATTTTCGATGTAAATTTTAATAAACGCAAAGTTTTAACCAAGTATTACCCACGTAGTCTGTTTCACATAGTATGCATTTGTTCGGCAAGCGTTTCAACAAAAATGTTAAGATGGATTGCAAAATGTGTTTAAGAAATAACTAAACAATTAATTATTTGTGAGTAGATAGACTGCAGCTGCATTAGTATTTTTTTGTTTATTACTTTATAATATTAAGATGTTAGTAGCTTAACGATCGCTGTCAAAAAAGTCATGTGAAAAATTTTGCGTTTATTTACCAGAGAACATAGGCCTACTTTGTAAGTGGATTAGTGTAAGAAAAACACAAGTTCAAACTTTTGTTTAATACAAAAAAAAATGTTAAAAATGGTCCACACAACCACCTCAGTACTTTTTTTTAAGTAGATAAAACTGTTTTAAAAGCATTGAATTCTACCGTTATTACCTAAGTTATGAACAATTTAAATTCCAAAATATTTAATTATGTATCCAGAAAAAAAATTACCCGGAAGACACTTATATTGAGATTCTAAAAATTAGGTACTCATTTAAACACGAGGTGTTATAGACTTCTAGCCTGTAGCGTTTAGGCCCGCTAAATTTGAACTGCGCGCGTCATCGCGGGCCTCCGGCACTTCGCTCCCCTCATCATTCTCCCTCCTTTTCACCCCTTCTAGTGTTTGTTCAATTTGTACTCATTCCCCCACCCTTTCAATGTGCGCATGCGCGCGCTGCGGCGCGAGTTTATAAATTCAGTTGCGGCCATGTAGAGGGCCTTCTTCTACTGGTTAACTTTGTCAGGCTTGGTTGTCAGCAGTAGCTGACCTGTTGTTAATTTACTAGCATGTAGTCCGAGAGCTTCTAGTTAATCTTCGTGCGTGTGCGACCTCAGGGGAGAAAAATAAGTTGGTTCCAGTCATCAGTGAGGCGGTGGCCCTCACTCTAATGTGAGCTCCAAGAGCTGGAGCGTTTGAACCCAACTGTAGGTGGTGGGATCGTGTAATTTACACGAGTAAAAAAAAAAAAAAAAAAAAAAAAAAAAAAAAAAAAAACTCACTCTAATGTAGAATCATTATGTTTGAATTTGTTCTGTCTAAATTCCTTTTCGGCCGCCACCATCAAAAATTGTTTGGATTATTGCTTTAAATTTTAACTTAACCTTCGCTTCCGTTTTTCTGTTTGTAACTGTCTCCCCCTGAGACGTCGTCGCACGCATTTGTTTGTTAAAGTTTTTTTTAAAGAATAATGTAACTTCTTTCTTTCTTGTACCTGCACTTTGCAGTAGTTTTGTAAATTCAATTTTTGTAATATAACTTCATTCGTGGAAATTATGACCCTTTTTGACGATCGTTGATTGAATCGCTTACTGTGTAGCCGGCTTACCCATTCAAATTATAATTGTCAACTAACTCGTTTTGTCAGAAATTGTTCTCACTTTATGTATTCAACCTTGCATTGTTTAAGCTTAACATTATCAGAAATGTTAACATAATATTAATATTGAATTAATATTGACTTTGTTCATGCTTTATGTATTCAACCTTGCATTGTTTAAACTTAACATTATCATAAATGTTAACGTAATATTAATCTTGAATTAATATTGAATTTGAATACAATGTCTGTACCTGAAACCATTTACCTTGCTTACCTAACTGCTCCAATCACGTAAACCCCAGTCCTAGCCAGGTTCTGGTCTCCCTCCAACCCTAATAGGCCCCCACCTATTACAACTGCGCAACTCTGCTGCAGGACAGTGTGTACTTACGTGTTTCTGTTCTTTTTTTCATGAACCATGGGGACTCCGGCAACCAGGTGGATTTACCGTTTGCGGAGAGACGACCTCATCCAGGTTTTGACGGAGGAAGCCGTTCCTTTCGAGGAGGACGCAAATGTGGCGACCCTTCGTGGATTGCTCGTCAGGCACGTGCGCGGCGCCTGGGAGTAATCAGACGAGGTACAGTCTCGGCAAGTCCCCACCCCCGCTAATCCAGTTCAGAATAATTCCAGATTTAATGAAAAGATTTTTTTTTCTAATTTGAAACTTCTCCCACATCTTGATAGTTGTGAACCGCGTGCGGTTCTTGATTTTCTGAGTGCCGCGGCACGTTTAGCTGGTTTAAAGTTAGTCAGTGAGGCGGAGTTTTTGAAAGCTCTCCTGAGCCTGTGTGGGCCGGCATTTTTGCCACTGCTCACTGACGTCATGAATCAGAATCAGACCTTTGCACAGTTCAAGACGTCTGTGCTACAGTTTGCCTGTCCGCCTCGTGTGCTAGAAACGTGTAAACGTGAACTTGTATTCAGGTTTCAGAGGCCTGAGGAGCCCTTGTTGCAATTCATTAATTCTGTTGCGGCCTATGCTGAGGTACTGGAGTTGAACCTCCCTGAGGCGGAATTAACACAAACTATTGTTAGCAACGTGTCTCCGCTAGTGTTACAGCATAGTGCCATGCTTAGCCCTCCCTCCAATCTGAGTACTCTCCGTAAGTGGAGCGCAGAAGTGGAAAATAGATTGCTAGCTGTCAAAAAATATCACGAGGATTTTCACTCCAAGGCCTCTCCAGGTAGTTTTGTTCCTGTTTCTAATTTTAATTCTAATTCTAAATTCAATTCTCCTAATGTTCAGTTTACGTCTCAAGTCAACACCGTACCCGCTCGCGCGGTGCGCGCATCGCGGCCCGTTGAGTGTGCGACTAGTGTAAGTGCAGTGGCGTAGCGTGGGTGGGGCGGAGGGGGCGGCCCGCCCCGGGCGGCAACCCGCGGGGGCGGTTCGCCGGTGAAGCGGGTTGAGATCTGATCTATGATTCATCCATTACATGTGTCAGACACACTATAATGTTCCATTTTTATCTAAAATTTTGCGCACCAACTATTTTTTAATATTTATTTAAAAGAAAAACTGCGAAATCACTGACAGAGCTCTTTATAACGTTTGTTTGTTAACATACGAACGGCAACATCGCATCACGCCGCGCCGCCCGGCGCGCGCGAGCCGAGTTGAGCGGCACTCCTTATTATGTTAATTACTCATACAAAATCTTTTGTTTCACGCGTCGGCCCGTGTCGATGGCTCTCTTTCGCACTCATTGAATTTAGTACTACGCATTGTACTGTAAAGTTTGACCTTAACCCAGGGCAAACCAAACAACTTCCGCAAACCGGGACACAGTAAAACTCCTATATTATTATTATTATTATTATTTATTTATTGTTTACAAAAGTTACAATATTTCTTACATTAGTCTCGCAAAACCTATTCACCTAGGTTTGTCTGCGAGTACGGAGTCACACTCGTACATTAAATCTTATTTTATAATACACTTAAAATTGCTCTAATAGCTGTTTGAACATTGATTATTGTTTAAAAAGTATGGAGTATATTAACATAAATTACATTGAGTTAAGGTACATCTTTTTAAGTTTACGACTGAATTTTGTCCTGCTACTTGAATTTAAAACTTCAATAGGGGATGTTTTGTAAATCTAATAGTAGTCTAGGAATATTTTTGTTTTGCTTTTGGATATCTTGATTATTTATGGTACCTGTCATACAAAGAAAACATAATTTTTCATTTAGCTCAAAAATGGCGCCAACGATTTTTCTCAAATTTCTCGTCATTTTATCTTTTAATAACATCTATAACATGGCTTACTCAGTCAGTTTTTACCGGGAAACTCTAAAAAAGGTAGCTGCCATACAAAATCAATTTTGTTTGTAAATTTTCCTATAAGCCCGGCAAACCGCGCCGTCACCAAAACCACTTTTGTTTTGTGATAGATAAAATACTTATTTGAAATTCGAACGTGTCCTCCGGCCAATATTCATGGGAATACATAACTTATTTTACAGGTACAAGAAGAAGACGTACCTGCCGTCGCAGTTGGAAGTAGTTCTGGTCCCACCACAGATCAGGGTCAAGACGAAGTCGACTCATTAAAAGTACCTCAAGCATCTAGTCATAAGCCTGCAGAAAAAGTGAATGTTGCCAAAAAAGACATAATTGAAATCGTGCCTTCTGCTCCTGCCGAAATCAAAGATGTGAATCTCGATGATGTAGGTTGCTGGCCTTCTCCTATGACCGACGAAGTAAGAACGCTTCTAGTATGTCGCGGATCTGACTCAGTACAGCACATCGATTCCAAATTTGCCGATGTTGTTCGCTCAGGGACTTCAACGAAAGGCGGTACCCGAAAACTAACCAAAGAGTGGTTCTACAAACCATTATCTAACGGCGAAAAGGTTCTCCGAACATGGATGGTGTACTCGCCTTTGAAGCAATCCTTGTATTGTTTTTCTTGCAAGCTGTTTGGCAATTCCGGCTCTAACTTCGCATCTGAAGAAGGATTCAACAAATGGTGGAAGCTAAATCCAAGAATAGGAGACCATGAAAATAGCCTGGGCCATGAACAGAGCTTCTTGAAATGGAAGGAGTTGGAAGTTCGCCTGAACTGTAAAGCAACCATCGATCAGAAACAACAAGAAGTTTTCGAAAGTGAGGAGAAGAAGTGGAGGGATGTACTGTACAGGTTGCTGAATATTATCCAGTTCTTAGCCAAACAGAATCTGGCCTTCAGAGGACATCGAGAAGACATTCGAGGAGATGATAGTGGCAATCGCGGGAACTTCTAATGGAACACCTGACAAAGATAAAGCTGGGAGCAAGAGTCTCAGTTTCGTATCTATCTCCAGAAACCCAAAATGAATTTATAAACTTACTGGGACAGCAAGTTCGATCCACCATCATCCGTCGTATTCAAGAAGCTAAATATTATTGCGTAATCTTCGACAGCACACCAGTCATCTCCCACAATGACCAAATGAGCCAAGTTCTGCGATACGTACATATCGAAGGAGAAAAAGTCGCCGTGGTAGAATCTTTCATTGACTTCTTCGAACCAAAAGGAAAAAATGCAGAAGATCTCAGCAACGATATAATCGCGAAGATAACATTAGACGGACTGGACATACAGAATCTGAGAGGACAGGCTTATGACAATGCTGCCACAATGTCAGGGATCCACAATGGAGTTCAAGCCCGGATTAAAGCACCGAATCCGAAAGCTATATTCGTTGCATGCACAAACCACTCACTAAACTTGGCTGGGGTACACGCTGCTTCTGAATCAGTGGATTCCGTGACATTTTTTGGAACTCTGGAGAAGCTGTTTGCCTTCTTTTCCGCATCAACTGTTCGATGGAACGCTTTGGTTGCCGTCACAGGTCAAGCATTAAAACGAGTCACTGAAACGCGCTGGAGCGCTAGACATGTAGCTGTCAAGATGCTTAAAAATAAGTTTGAGGTAGTTCTTGAGGTACTGGAACAATTAACAGATTCATCTCAAACTTCCGAAACAAGATCGGGAGCCAGTCTTCTCCTGACAGCCATGCAGTCATTTAACTTCCTAACTTTTCTTGGCTTTTGGGCTGCAGTGCTACCTGAAGTAGATGACGCACAGATTTACCTGCAGCAACGAGGACTAAGTGTGGATAAGTGTGCTCAGAAACTCTGCGCTTTGAAAACCCTCTTAGTGGAAAGTAGAGACCGTTTCGTGCAAGAAGCAATTGACTTTGCTAAGACTCTCTGCGAAAAACTCGGAATCGAACTGAAAACGAGAAGAATTCGCAGGAAAAAACGCATGCATGGCGATGAATCTTCTGAAGATGCAGCTTTGTCTCACGAACAGGAAATCCGTCGAGAGATTACCGCATCATTCGACAAGATCATTCAAGAAATGACGACTCGATTCCAGCAAATTCAAGAAATATCGGACAAGTTCGGATTTTTGCTGCCAGCGAAACTTTTGGACAGCAAGTTCGAGTGTGATCTTTCCCATGTATTAGAAGACATCGACAAGGACGAGTTTCAGATGGAGCGGAAGCGTCTTTAGCAGTTTGTTGTTGTTGCCTGTTCTGAATCAGAGGAACATATAAGTGGTAATGGACCACTGGAGCTCCTCCAGTTCATTCAAAAACTGAATCTCGGAATTTCGGTTCCAAATATAGTCATCTTGATTCGTATATATTTGACTTTGTCGATTAGTGTTGCAAGTTGTGAGAGAAGTTTTTCGAAGTTGAAGCTAATAAAAAATTACCTCAGATCTACTATGAGCTCCGCTAGACTATCAAACTTGGCTATATTGTCGATTGAACAAGAATTGGCTGCTAATATTGATTTTGACAAAGTTATTTCTGACTTCGCTGCTCATAAGGCCCGTAGAATCCGCTTGTAAAACCGCTCATCCTATTTTAACTTCAATAAAAGGTACCTCACTGCATGTGAAATTTAATTTTAAGTAAGCACCTATAGAATGGGGGCGGCAAAATGGGTCTCCCGCCCCAGGCGCCGAGATGGCACGCTACGCCACTGTGTAAGTGATCCCTCTGTCGGGGCGAGTTTTGCCGCCGGCAGACGTTATGAGTCGGCTAATGCGTCCGGCCCGTCCTCCAACCGTCCCAGGTGTGCCAACTGCTGTACTTACGGCCACGCGGTGTCTGAGTGCACGCAGCCTGCTGTGAGCCGTGAGCAGCGAAAATGCTTACGTTGCAAGCGCACTGGGCATTACAGAAATCAATGTCCGGGAAACGGGCCTTGACCGGGCGTGCGAGTGGTCGCCACGGTCGTCGCTTGAGGAAAGCCGCTCATTACTCATACAATAATTTTGTACACGTTCGTCTGTTTGGAAATAATATTCCGGCCTTAATTGATTCCGGTGCTACCCGTTCCTTGATTAGTTCCGAATTGTTCGATGCATGTTGCATCAAACATCCGCATTTGTTAAGCCGTGTTTGTACCAGCTCTGACGTGAAAATTTGTGTCGCCAACGGCGTAATTGTTACGTCAGACGTAGAAGTTGAAATGCACATTAAGATCGCGGGTTTCTCTTGGAACTGGCACTTTAATGTCGTTCCCGGGTTATGCCACCCGCTTATTCTAGGTTTAGATTTTCTGGGAAAGACGCGATGTTTGTTAGACGTCGCTAACCAGGAACTGGTTTTTGGTTTTCATCCTACACGTAAAATTAAACTTATTCATCATGACTCCGCTCCTATCGTCATGTGGTGCGCCGACAAGTCTGACGTCATTAGTAGGGACGCGGTCATTGCTGACGTCATGAACAGGTATTCTGACGTAATTAACAACCGGATAGGCAGGTGTGACGTCATGCCCTATAAATTTTATTTAAAGGACACGACTCCTGTTAGGGCTAAAGGACATAAAATTTCTCCTCCCAAATTGCAAAAGTTGAAAAACATTATCGATCGACTCCTAGAAGCAGGAGTTATTGCTCCGTCTGTTTCCGATTTCTGTTCGCCTTCCTTTTTAGTCCCTAAAAAGGAAGCGGGGGAATTCCGGTTGGTACACAATTACAAGGAACTCAATGACAAAATTAAGGAGGACAGCTACGAGTTGCCGACCGTAGAGAGCGCCCTTCAACATTTAGGGAAAGCCGCAATATTTTCCGTTATTGATTTAAATGCTAGTTTCCACCAATGTTTGTTGCATCCTGATTGTCGTAAATATATTACATTTTCTACCCCGTGGGAGCAATTTCAATTTAATCGTGTGCCTATGGGTGTGTCTTTTGGTAGCCAGGCTATGAGCCGAGTGCTAGATCACATTCTAAGCGACTTAAAATTTAAATCAGTCTTCAATTAAATTGACGATATTATCGTCTACAGTGATAACCTGGAACAACACAAGCAACATTTGTGTCAGGTGTTTAATCGTCTCAGAGCCGCTAACTTGACAGTTAATCCCGACAAAATTCATCTGGGAAAAGATTACGTAAAATTTTTAGGTTACATTATTTCGCAAGGCAAACTCATAATGGATCCCGATAAATTTTCCCCCATTGTAATTTTCCTCCTCCTAGGAATGTCAGAGGAGTTCAGAGATTTCTCGGCATGACGGGATATTATTCTCGTTTCATCCCCGATTACGCCGCAGTATGTGGTCCGCTTAGTAATTTACGTAAAAAGAATGCTGTTTTTGAGTGGGGTGACGCTCAACGGAAGGCCTTTGACAGTCTTAAGGCCTTAATCTCTTCTCCCCCTGTCTTGGTTCTACCTGATTTTCAACGCAGGTTCGCCCTCCAGGTAGATGCATCAAGCATCGCGGTAGGTGCTGTATTGGGGCATATTGAAAACGATAGGTTGCCCCTATTGCCTATGCCAGTAGAACACTTACTTACGGGGAACGACGTCTGGGTACCTATGAGAAGGAAGCCTTAGCATGTCTGTTTGGCGTCGAGAAATTCGCGTCATATCTCGATTGCCACGAGTTCGATCTATTTACGGACAATCAAGCGCTCAGTTGGCTGTTTAACCATCCGAACCAGCTCGGTAAACTAGGGCGCTGGGTGTTAAGCCTGTCCCGCTTCAAATTCAAACTGCGTCATATTAAGGGTATTGACAACGTTGTGGCAGACGCGCTTTCGCGAATGTTTTCGCCTGATGAGTTTGCGACTCGTGTTTCGTCTGCGGATGAAACACAGCCGATTTGTGCAGCTGTTTGCAAAGTATTTCCGGAATCTTTTCTTAGTATTCATCAATGTCAACAGGAGGATCCTTTGTGTGTTCAAATCTGGAAGGATTTGAGTGCCGGTAAAGCCGTGCCATATGTTGAGGAACAGGGTGTTGTTTACTATACCGGGACAACTGGTAGGCAAAGGAAGGCTGTAGTTCCTGCATCCCTCCGCCCATAGGCGTGCGCAGGACTTCAGTATTGGTGGTGCCAGATTACACAACAGCCCTGTCATTCACGGACCCCGAGCCTAAAGCGGGGGGTCCGGGGGTCCTCCCCCGGAAAAATTTGGATTTTAAAGCGCAAAATGGTGCTATTTAAGGTGTTTCCGAACAAAAACATTTAATACACAGATGTAAAAATTTTATCATTTTTTATGACAAATTATGGCTTTGAACGTTATAATAACTAGGAAAAATACTAAACTATTTACAGTTTTAAGTTTTGTTGAGCCATAGAGTAAATTGCACAAATTGTTTGAACGGAATTCATGCTGGTGGCTTTGAAAAACCGTACTTATATGTTTTCTGAAGACGCTAAATAAATGCTAGAAAAAACATTCTCAAATGTTAAGTTTTAAAATCAACAAATCAAGGGAGTTTTTGTAACATTCCTTAAATATGTAAAATATTAAAATAATAAAAATACACAAATAAGAGTGGGCAAAAGTTTTACCTTTTGGAATACAACAAAAATGTTTTTTCGGCGACTGCATATAAGTCATCGAGTAAGCCTATCCTTTTAACTAACTAAACTCTCTCTTTTTTTTAAATAAACCCTGGCGGACGGCGGCTATTATTCCGTGCGCCTGCCGAGTGGAGTGAACAGTGGACACCGAGCGCGCATTCTATGTAATTCGAGGAGAACTAGGAGAAGTATTTACATTTCAGAAGTTTCGTAGCCGCGGCCCGCGTGTACAACACAAGTAATTGCAACTGGCTTGTTTCCGTGTGTATAGTTGGTTCGATTGGTAATTGATATACTGATAGTGTTATGAGCACATATCTGTAACTCGACACGATTGGAAAACATATTTTTTTTTGGAAATAATACCGATTTTTGTAAGTATGTATTATTTGTGCTTGTAAAAAACAAAATAACGTTAACCCTAATGGTGGTGCCAAGGCACCTGTGGCACCTACCGTGCGCACGCCTATGCCTCCGCCCTATGGTTCTGAAATATTTTCACGATTCCTTATTGGGTGCACATTTGGGCATCGACAAAACATTCCGTCGAATTAGTGCACATTTAGCTTGGCCTGAATTGCGAGCTGATGTACAAAAACACGTGCGAACTTGTCGAGATTGTCAAGTCTCGAAACAGCCGCAGTGTGCCAAAGTCGGCTTGTATTGTGCTGATGCTCCTGTTGCCCCCTGGCATGTGTTTCACATTGACATTTTTGGTCCCCTAACACGTTCTTAAAAAGGTAACAATTGTATTTTGGTTATTCTGGACATTTTTTCGAAATTTGTGTTGCTAATCCCCTTAAAAAACATGAAAGCAAATAGTATTGTTAAAGCCTTACGTGATCAGGTGTGGAAATTTTTTGGTGCTCCGGCCATGATCACGTGTGATAACGCACGTTACTTCCGCTCTGTACTGTTCAAAGACATGTGTTTTCAATGGGCCATTAAGCCTATTTACAGTAGTCCTTACTGTCCCCAGGGAAACCAATCCGAGCGAGTCAATAAAGTGCTTAAGAGCATTCTTACTGCTTTCTACAGGGATGATCAGTCGCTATGGGACAGCGATCTTGATTTTATCAACGTAGGGCTTAATTCAGCTGTGTATTCCGCTACTCGATTCCCTCCTTCAATTCCGTTTCTAGGTAGGGAGCTTACCCACCCCCTCCTTAACCTATGGGGATTGCCGCCCCTGGAGGCTGCCTCGGATGACGAGTCACTGGAGGCCGTGCTGGACAGTGTGGCTTGCAATCTCACGAAGGCTCGTCAAGCAGTGGCTAGTGTATATAACTCTTCCCGGAGGCCTCATGGATCTTCTGTTGGACAGTTGGTCCTAGTAAAGAAGTTTGTGCTACCTAATTTAGCTGAAAAGATTAATGTTAAATCAATTCCACCATTTGTGGGACACTTTATTATAAATAAATTCCTTGGTGAGAACACTGTCTTGATGCACAGTGCGTCTGGATCTAAAAAATTTAGAAAGGCCCATGTTTGGCAATTAAAAAAGTTTAATACATAAGTAGAGGGTTTGTTGTTTTGGCGTGCGCGTCTGGTTTTGTGTTCTTTTTTTTCAGTTTGGTTTGGTTATCGTTCCTCCCTCCCTCCTTCCACGTCGCGGATGCCATGCCCTCAAGAGGATCAGCGCAGCTACGGACCGGAGGCTCTTTCGCCTGCCCGCTCCGTCGTGGTCACTGGTGCCCGCCCGCTTTCCGCTGCATCTACAAGGCCGCCCGCCTCTTTCGCTGTCTTAGTCCGTGGATGCGTCCGTGTGACTCCGTCATTTGGAGTTCCGCATCAGCATGCTGTTGTGCGGCTCTTCCCTGGCTCGCCCTGAGGCGCCTACTGAAGTCGCCGCGGTTGATGGATGCTGTCCCTCAGTGAGCGAGCGGCCGGCTGCTCTGCCGTGTTGGTGTGCCGGCGTGCTGGCATGAGACTTCGTCCCGCCAGCCTGGAGCCGTGATGCATGCCGCATGCGAGCCTGTACGATGCACGCATTGGCACCTGGAAGCCCTCGTCCCCTGTGAGCATGCAACCCGCTCGACAGGGGAGCGAGGTGAATAGTCAACCCTGCCAGGCGCCATCGGCGTCAGCTGTTGTGGGGACGCCTGCAGCGATTACGTCCGGTATTGCGTTTGTCTGTCGACGTACGAGCTTTGGAGCTCGTTGCTACAAATACTAACCAAAAATGAACTTTCCTGGGACGTCCTTCAAGATCAAGAAAAGTCTTCAGTGCTGAAGATGCTCCCTTTGGTCTTTGTATTTGACCTATGTAATCCTTCAAGAATCCTTGGCCAATATATACGGCGTATTAATTTTGTACTGACAATAATTGTGTGTTTGTCCTAAAAATTGAACAGTGACATTGACATTGGAAAAGGCGGCGGGTACCGTGGTTTAAGGGCAGGGGAGTTGTAGCGTTTAGGCCCGCTAAATTTGAACTGCGCGCGTCATCGCGGGCCTCCGGCACTCCGCTCCCCTCATCCTTCTCCCTCCTATCCTCCCTTCTAGTGTTTGTTCAATTTGTACTCGTTCCCCCACCCTTTCAAAGTGCGCATGCGCGCGCTGCGCCGCGAGTTTATAAATTCAGCTGTGGCCATGTTGAGGGCCTTCTTCTACTGGTTAACTTTGTCAGGCTTGGTTGTCAGCAGTAGCTGACCTGTTGTTAATTTACTAGCATGTAGTCCGAGAGCTTCTAGTTAATCTTCGTGCGTGTGCAACCTCAGGGGAGAAATGTAAGTTGGTTCCAGTCGTCAGTGAGGCGGTGGCCCTCACCCTAATGTGGAATCATTATGTTTGAATTTGTTCTGTCTAAATTCCTTTTCGGCCGCCACCATCAAAAATTGTTTGGATTATTGCTTTAAATTTAACTTAACCTTCGCTTCCGTTTTTCTGTGTGTAACTGTCTCCCCCTGAGACGTCGTCGCACGTATTTGTTTGTTAAAGTTTTTTTAAAGAATAATGTAACTTCTTTCTTTCTTGTACCTGCACTTTGCAGTAGTTTTGTAAATTCAATTTTTGTAATATAACTTCATTCGTGGAAATTAAGTCCCTTTTTGACGATCGTTGATTGAATCGCTTACTGTGTAGCCGGCTTACCCATTCAAATTATAATTGTCAACTAACTCGTTTTGTCAGAAATTGTTCTCACTTTATGTATTAAACCTTGCATTGTTTAAGCTTAACATTATCAGAAATGTTAACGTAATATTAATATTGAATTAATATTGACTTTGTTCTTGCTTTACGTATTCAACCTTGCATTGTTTAAACTTAACATTATCATAAATGTTAACGTAATATTAATCTTGAATTAATATTGAATTTGAATAAAATGTCTGTACCTGAAACCATTTACCTTGCTTACCTAACTGCTCCAATCACGTAAACCCTAGTCCTAGCCAGGTTCTGGTCTCCCTCCAACCCTAATAGGCCCCCACCTATTACAAGCCCAGTCAAAGTATATTATGTGCTCAAATTCAATCCGATGTTTATGATTTTGTGTTTCAATTGTTCAGTGGTCTGCACGGAATGTCACATCAGAAGTCATGATAAATAGGAAATAATAATGTAATTGAAATATTTTGGGAAAATAGATAAATCAGTACCACTTGTTGGCTATATGACTGTAGTAAGAATCCACCATTAAGAACAAAGTCAGCGTTCTCCAAGTCCAAATTCTCCCTTGTCACCTAAAACATGTAGGCTACAGGGTTGCTTTCTTGGTTTTGCGTATCCGTTTCGTCAAAGAGAGCTAAATGAAATGGAGCCAACTCATACTGCATATACATGATCAAGTCATCCTATATTTTTATTCACTTATCGTTATCCTCTGGAAAACTAACAAATGATAAATGAGCTATTACAATTGAAAGTAATAGTGTAGCTAATATTCGCCAGAGGGAGAGATTGATCTTTTCACAATATTGGTTGATTAAATTTTTCCAACATCACTCTGTATTGATTGCTTGCCAATTACTATTGCATTGAAAAAGGTAACTGTGTCATCCCCTACTAGTCCATTTGCTATAGACATGATTTGTTGTGATCCAGGAAATGGTGGGTGATTATTTAGCTAAGCAGAGATCTTATATTAATCTGTGGCATCCCTACTTCTTCGAGATTGTCAGAAATCAAGTTCAAAGATATAAAATGAGTACCGCATAACTCTTCAATGATGAACAGATGCAGTTGCAGTCATCCTCAAGGTCCACTCGCTCAAGAACTTATCAGTGATACCTCGTCCTCGTGTGAGGCTTCCAACAATTTTCATGTTACGCATTTAAGTCTGCTCTGTGGTCTGTCTGACCAAACACTATCTAAGTTTAAAATATGTGTGGTCAACTGTAACTAATTGGTGTTCTTGCGGGGTTTTGGCGCCTATTCTCTCCACAGTAGATCTCAGGAACGCTGCTGCAGTATTGATTACCCAGACTGCTAATCCAGCTAGCACGTCACTGCATTGTATTACTGTCAAGAGAGTAATTATTAAAAAGAATTTTTGTAGTGTTGTGTGACTAGTGGAAATTTTCATTACCTATGACCAGGTCTGTTTTATACGTAACTGACATTTACTGTAAATGAAATAGTAATAGCTGGAAAACACGATTTTAATGAGTTCTTAAATATTGACGTAAAGTTACTGTCAACATGCAATTCAGCGAGAGGAACAACCAAACTCTTTTACAGTGTATGTTAGCATTTTTTTCAGACCTATGTGTCAGTAAGTAGATGTAAATGACGTCACAGGAACACATCGACTACCATGCCGGATCTAGCTATAAGCTGTCGGAGGCTTGAGGCTCTCTTCCTAGGACCTCCAGGTGGTCTGCTGCGACGCTGGAACACTGGACGCTAGAAGCTGAAATTGGCGAACTACAGAAGATCTGATGTAGCCGGGGGTCTGGCTGAAGAATCGACTTCCCTCTCGTCCTAAAAAGTCTGTTTTAATTTAGATCGGTCTCAACAAACGTCGTGGCCGATCGTAGCTGGCGCTGACATCAGTCGTCCAGAACCACTACGGGACGAATGGGACCAACGCGGAAGTTGGCACTAGATGTCGCCGATACTCCCTATCTGAGACTTATTCAGTACAGAACTATTCTCACAAATCATAGTATGGAGAATTCTGTATAGCACACGACCGCGGATGACGCGAATCTTCAATTCCTCGGGCGGCAACCAAGGCTTTGGTTCGCCCCAGCCCGAGAAACATCTTCCCGCTGCAAGATGGCGATGGCGTCTCCCCTTTCTTCTTCCTTCTAACTATTTTTTTTCCGTCCCTAGCAACCAAGGAGCTATAGAAAAATCAGCAAACCAAATTAACTGTATAGTGTACTAAAACTTGGATATTAGCATGTAAGAGTGCTGAACTAAGGCAAATGAATAAAGTTTCCAAAGAATAATGCTTAGAAGACCCTGAAGTTAAAAGGTGTGTTATCTCTGGCAATTAGATGTGTTATATATGTTAAACTTTGGTTGTCCTCTTTACAATAAAATAATTAAATACATAATATCGGCTTATGAAATATACAATTAATGTTACAATAATAATCAAAATAATAATATAACTGTAAACAGTTGTACTGGTTAGAGCTAGGTATCAGTTCTTTTCTTTGAGAAGTAACCCTGACCTGCAAAAATGTTGAATTCTGGGGTTATAATAGACTCTAACTTAAACATGTCTTGTAAAGTCAAGCGACAGCATTTGGCATACGAGAGGCACGGTTCACAAATAGATAGGTCAGTTGCTATAGGAAAAAGGTTTGAGATAAAATAAAAAAAGTCATTTTTTTTAAGCGAGACTATCTCAAACAATATTGGAGATATGAAAAAAGTGAAAATAATCTTTTATAGGATTTTTAATGCTCTTTCATTTTTTATTAAAACGTTTTCTTTTAAGGTTAATCATTTAAGAGATATTTCTTTAAAAATCAAAAACAAATGCCTTTTATTTTGACAATCCTTTCTAGTTTCTGACTCTACTACCTCACTTCCTATTCATCAGGACTTTTGATTTTAATTCCCCTGGACACTACTAAATATGTGTAAAGTGTAACAAAAATATCGGATGCAATTTGACTACGAGCAAAATTTTAGCATATTTTGACTGGGCTATTCCTTCATTAGAACTATTGCTAGTCAACAAACGTTTCTGACAAATAATCTCAGTCCTGACATATGACAGTTGATTATTCCTCTGCGTTTTACACGATCATATTTTTACATATTTCACAGATGATGAAACAATCACATATGTACATTTTCTAACGAGTCATTGATTTATAAACCTCCCTCTATACGTGTCAGTGATTGCACGTGTGTAAGTCGTTTGCATAAGCTCGACAATTAAATATTTTACATTATTAATGTTTTTAAAAAATACTACTTAATAATGAGATTATTTTACTTAACGCATTAAACGTATACGTAACGTATACCTGAAACAATAAAATAATAGTTTTGTTAAATGTCATTAGATGGCATTGTGCATGTTTCGTATCGTTAAGAATGTACGGAAGTAAAAGTTACAAAATTTTTATACGCAATGGAAGAGTTTTATATACTGATATTTAGAATAAAATAATTCTTGAAAATTTATTTTGTACTCTTTTTTTTTAAGTCGTTAAGTTGTGCATATACATATAATATAAGGTACATACAGCTATGGTACATGGGAACTTGCACGATTACAATTTCGCTCAAAATTACTGGGTCTCATTTAGCCACAGTCTGTTTCACTTAAGGTGGCTTTAAATTACATTTATTGCGACAGGAAGTCTTTGGCCGCTGAATATTTTACTGTAAAATAAACAAAAATTATTAATACATGATTAACTAGTCTTGCACTACATGAATATGTGTTAGTTTTGTTTATTGCTTCACAAATTCTTAGAGATTCACATAATTCATGTCGAAGTCTCGAATTTCGCTTGTACGACCTGTAAAAAATGTCACCTACTTGACACCGACCGCCAATGCTCCTCTATGTCGTGACGTCGTCCGACCGAAGGCCACCCTAAAGCCCGACCTGCAACCGCCAGTATTCAACCCTGCTAATGGAATGCGCCCCTAGCTATGGCCCACCCGAGTCAGGCGAGCCACCAGCAACCAAGATAGAACCCGGCCCCCTAATAAACAGACCGACATTACAGCCGACCACGTTGCAAAAACAAACACAAAATATTAAACAATATTATGTATAAATTAAAAGTTGATTAACGAAAGTGCGACATAGGAGTGCCCGGGCACTCACGTGTGTAAATACGTCGATACGTGTGTGAGTGTCCCCCTGGCGGCCTTCTGCCTAGATTAGTTAATTAACCATGTGACATAATTATTAACCCCTTGTGTTCGTTATTAACCCCCACCAGAGCAGTCCGGCAAGAGACGAACAGTCGCTGGTGTGACGTATAATTTAGAGGACATTATTCGTAAACATACTAACTCCAATTTGTAGAAGGGACGAGTGATGTTAATTTAGCCTTAATAATAAATGTAGGAATTTAGCGCCCTTAAAATCTCTTATTAATGTGTCACATTAGAAACTAACGTAATGAGGTCAACCCTGGCGCGAGGGCCACCGAGCCTCGGCCGAACACCATGACATCACGCCAGTACAGCGCGACTCGTGGACCGGGGCAGACGCAAGTCCCACGGAGAGACATCATCCATTGTCTGCATTGAACTCACTTCTGGTAATTATAGTCACTTCCTCGAAACATCTTTTTACTTATCTCTCCGTGCGTATCCGGTCCAATTTTCGGTTCAGGACTTAATCCGGCCGCATAACTTTTAAAACCCCCTGCACCACACTTGGTCTGCGGGGTAGTTTCAGCATACGGCACGGGCCGCCTCCCGAAGAACAGAACTTTAACTAAAACCAGTCCCTCCGGCGCTGACACCACCCCGTAAGGGAACTTGAGCGAATTTAGCTGCGGTCCGCGCTCCACTACAGTGGACGCGAACACAGCCTCGAGACATTGATATACGAGATTGGCCGCCTCCAATCGCCCTCACACCTCTTTTGAGTAACAAGGCTCAGAACCGCCTAACACCATGCTAACACATAATATTTAGTAACTTTGTGCGATGCCTTGAATCTGGAATGTTTTCTTTTGTAAACTTGTGCAACGCACCTTCGCATAACATTTTTTGTGAACTTGTGCCACGTCTTATTACGTAACTTTCAGACTAACTTTGTGTAATTGTGTAACTTCTGTATTGTGTGACGTCACCCTCTGTAGGACGTGGCGTGTAATCAACGGTATTACACCAAAACCAGAATCGCATGAATAAACAACGCACGTCATTTGTTGCATCACTTAAGTGTCTGATTAATTAACCATACGACTCCCAACCACCGCCAAGTAGGGAATTCCTCATAACCCACGCAACACCGCCGTCGGTCCTAGTGGGCCACGCAGGGCAACCGACCCAACGACCCACCTATCGACTAGAAACAGAGCTAGTATGGCGTCCTCCCGGAAACACTACACCGACAACAGCCATTCCCGCTAGGAGCCGCACCGGGACTCGAGCCCGAGACCCCGGACGACGGCAGTCGCATAGACCGCTATGCCTTATCAACGTCTCGCAAAAGCGTGTGCACCGAACGCGCTCGTGCGCGCAGCAAAGTGTAGTTCGTGCGACGAGGCGAACGCCATGCAACTAGTGCTGCGCTGGCGGAAGGATCTGGCCAAGTGTGGCATATCCCTCTGCCGCACTACAACAAATTAATTTATGTATATTTTTCCACAGGTTTTTATTAAACATTATTTTTCATCAATTTATATTTCAGTCCTTGCAAAATCATGTTTCACTGTGCGATTTGTCCCGAACCTGGCCGGTTCAGTTTCCCGTGAAATTCACACGTTTCCGCGGGAGGGCTGGCGGGGGAGTCGGGTCGCGCGCGGCGACACCGGCAGTGTCCTAGAGGAGCTCCGACAGGCTGGCAGCCTGCGCGCAACGCGGAACCATCAACCTTTGCTATCACCGACATGTAGTTTTCAATAGTGTAATATCTTCTTAAACTTTTACGTACAGTTCCGCGGTCGGCCTCAATCTACCATGAGGTATTTAACTTAATTAAATCAGTGCTCCAAGATGAGTGTTCTACATAATACGTAAGTACTGTGGGGAGGCAACGAGACTTTACGTCGGCGCGTCACGCCCCAACTTAGCTTGCCGGCTACTTAGTTTTGGCCCGTATGGGGCAGCCAGAAGGCGACACGTGCCACTGAACGTAATAACGAATCAGTCCCTGGGACACATCTAGGTACCACGTAGAGTCGCCAGAGACACGGGCCTACATGCCACTAGCCCAGTTTATTAAGTGTTAGGTAGTAGTAAAGTGTATTGTTCGTCAAGATATCGTTCGTCATGTTAGAGTGTATTTTTGTAACTGTCGCATCACGTGTACAAGTCCGCCCCTCACACGCATTAAAATCGTGAGCCGCCACTGAGGAAGTGAGCTGCGCGTGTGACTAGTCGCGTCGGGAAAACCGTTACAGCCAGAACGGGCAGCAACCTGTATAGGGCTGTACCGTAATAAATTCATCAAGTATCTTCCAGAAACTTTGTGTTATTATTCAGGCGTCCCGATTGCCCATAACAGCTCGGGGGACCCTACTGCTTTAACCCCTACCTCTAGCCACAAGGCCGAACCCTCCCTGAGATCTCGAACCCAAGAAAAATCACGTAAAAATCATAGGAGGTAGCGGGGACGGCGTCAAAATGGCGCCCAACATGGGGCTTTCGTTTTCTTAAAAATTAACTTTCAATTTTACAAATTTATGGTATTCAAAATTAGTGTACGAGTAAGGGCTCGTGTAGGAACAAAGGAATCGCGCGGAAACGGACGCGACGCGTAGACGGCCAAAGGAGCGGGCACCTGGCGATAGGCGCGCGTCGTGTTACGCACCAGGCATGATAAAGGCGCGCATCAAGTTACGCGCCAGGTGCGATAACGGCTGCGGAAGCAGAAGTCCACGCGCCTCACACAGGGATCAGGTGGTGCAGCTGCGCAGCTGCTACGCGCATGATCATGAGCCGTGACGGAGCCGTGAACATATACATGGAAGGGGTATGCCATGCATGCCTTCTGCCAGGCTTGCCGGTAAATCATGCCGCGGTGGGGACTTACGCCACCTGTACCTGCGACACGGAGAAGAAGCCCAAAACGTACATTGACGACGGAAAACCAGGGCCGACGTCTACATTTAAGTGCGGCGCGAGGGGGTGTCATCAGCATCCCGATGAGGTGGCATTCTGCCATCAGTGCGGCACCGTGAGGCACCGCTCGTGCACCAAGGCCCGGGAGTTCCTCAACTTTAGGAATGGGCTGTTAAAGTGCTGCGCGTGCGAGCTCGCGCTGGACAGACCGTCAGCGATGCCGGCGCCTCCTATCGCACCGCGCTCTGGCGGAACTCTCAAACTACCGGAGTTCGGAGGGCAGGAGCACGAAGACCCCGTAAATTTCCTACAGCAATACCGGGACAGGCAGGCTCGATATGTGGTCCCCACATACGCACCAGTGCACCGGCAGCACCTGCGGTACCCACGTACGCACCAGCGCGCCCCGTCAGGACAGACGGGCGCGGCTCACACCGCCCGTCAACGGCCCGCACTGGGTCGTCGGCAAGCCGCACCGTACCCCAGGTGGCCCCGGCGACACCGGCAGCACCTGCAGTACCCACATACGCACCAGCACGCCCCATCAGGACGGACGGGGGCGGCTCACACCGCCCGTCAACGGCCCGCACCGGGTCGTCGGCGAGCCGCACCGTACCCCAGGTGGCCCCGGCGACTCCGGCAGCACCTGCGGTACTCACGTACGCACCATGACGCCCCGTCAGGACGGACGGGCGCGGCTCACACCGCCCGTCAGCAGCCCGCACCGGGTCGTCGGCGAGCCGCACCGTACCCCAGGTGGCCCAGCGACACCGGCAGCGCCTGCGGTACCCACGTACGCATCATGGCACCCCGTCAGGACGGACGGGCGCGGCTCACACAGCCCATCAGCGGCCCGCATAGGTCGTCGGCGAGCCACACTGGACACCAGGTGGCCCCGGCGACACCGGCAGCACCTGCGGTGTCTGCTGACACACCGGCACGCCCCGTCATTACGGACAGGCGTGGCTCACCCGACTCGTCAGCGTCCCGCACCAGGTCGTCAGCGAGCCGCACCGGACACCAGGTGTCCCCAGCGACACCGGCAGCACCTGCGGTGTCCGCTGACACACCAGCACGCCCCGTCAGGACGGATGGGCGCGGCTCACCCGACTCGTCAGCGGCCCGCACCGGGTCGTCAGCGAGCCGCACCGGACACCAGGTGGCCCCAGCGACACCGGCAGCACCTGCGGTGTCCGCTGACACACCAGCACGCCCCGTAAGGACGGACGGGCGCGGCTCACCCGTCTCGTCAGCGGCCCGCACCAGGTCGTCGGCCAGCCGCACCGGACACCAGGTGTCCCCAGCGACACCGGCAGCACCTGCGGTGTCCGCTGACACACCAGCACGCCCCGTAAGGACGGACGGGCGCGGCTCACCCGTCTCGTCAGCGGCCCGCACCGGGTCGTAGGCGAGCCGCACCGAACACCAGGTGGCCCCGGCGACACCGGCAGCACCTGCGGACCGCCTGACGGCAGCAGCAGCGCCCCTGGAACAGTGCGGTGAGTCGTTCCAATTAGGGCAGTTGGGACCTGGGGCTGGTCATTTACTCAGGATTCCCGTCAGGATGGATGGACAGCCAGTGCATGCCCTTGTCGACACGGCCGCCAGCCACATGTATGTGTCGGCGCAGTGCTCGAGCATACGGGACATTACCTCAGGTGCAGAGGAGGTACAGTTAGTGACGAAGGGGGCAACAGCTCGTATTGTCGGTCGCACGAACATCATCCTCTCCATCAGGGATCACGTCAGCCACACAACAGCACTAGTAGTAGATGGGCTACGGGAGACGCTAATCCTAGGACTGCCTTGGCTAGCGCAGGAGGACGCCACTGTGGTGGTCAGGGAGGGGAGACAAAACATTGGCCATCACGAGCAGCGCACTGTTTACAGCCTGGGCTATCGGCCACCTGCCGAACAGGGGACACCCATCATTCTCGCGGACCTGAGGAATGGTGTGCTTGCTACCCATGTAGAGCTCATAAACAGTGTCCTGTCCCAACAGCCACAGGTGTTTGCGGCCACGGACATGCTCCGCCGTACCACAACCACGGAACACACCATCCCCACCCGACCTCACCAACCTCAGTTCGTAAAGCCGTACGGGTTCGGACCCACTGAAAGGCACGTCATCCAGACCCAGATCACAGAGATGCTACGCGATGGAGTCATCGAGCCCAGTGAGTCGCCATACAACTGCCAGATTGTCATGGCGAACAAAAAAGAAGGCTCCATGCGTTTCTGTGTTAATTTCAAACCAGTCAATTCAGTAACCATACCCACCCCACCACCGCTTATCAACATAACGGACGCTTTGGCAGGGCTGGGCGACGCCCGCATCTTCACGTCCCTGGACCTCAAGTCCGGGTACTGGCAGGTGCCCGTACGTCCAGAGAACCGCCCGAAGACCGCGTTCACTGCCCCTGACGGCCGACGTTTCCAGTTCTGTGCCATGCCGTTCGGGCTGATGGACGCCCCCGCGACCTTCCAGGCAATGATGGTGCGTGTGTTAGACGGGTACGTGGCCGAGTTCGCCGCCGCGTACTTGGATGACATCATCATTTGGTCACGGTCGTGGGAGGACCACGCCCGGCACCTCGGCCTGGTCCTTGAGAGGCTGGCCAGACACGGCCTCACGTGCGCCCCCCAGAAATGCCACGTGGGCGCGGCTGAACTGGAGTACTTAGGGCACATAGTGGACACGGAGGGTTGCCGCCCTCTGCCAAAGCACCTGAACCTTATTGAGTCCAAACCCGCCCCACGAACCCGCAAGCAGCTGCAGAAGTTGATGGGCCTTCTCAACTGGCTGCGCTCTTTCATCCCGCATTTCGCCAGCATCACAGCCCCGATGACGGACTTGCTGTCACCCAAGCTCCGGTTTCAGTGGACCAGCGAGGCGGACGCCGCCCTGGATGCGGTAAAACGACAGTTCCGCGAGTGCCACCAGCTCGCCCGTCTGCAGCCTGACCTTCCCCTGTTCCTTCAGACAGACTCCAGTCAGGAGGGGATGGGGGCCGTCCTGTACCAGGTGGGGGAAAAAGGCATGCGCCGGGTGGTGGAATACGCCAGCGCCAAGTTCGGCCAGCCCGAACGGTGGTACCATGTGAACAAGCAGGAATGCATGGCCGTCGTTTGGGCTAAGCGCCGCTACCGCCACCACCTGGAGGGCTGCAGGTTCACGCTGCGGACGGACAGCCAGTGTCTCCGCTGGCTGGACTCCGCCCAGGGCCGCAAGTCGAAGTTCACGAGGTGGGCGCTGATGCTCCAGAACTTCGACTTCGCGGTCGAGCACGTCGCTGGATGGGACAACCAGTTCGCCGACGAGTTGTCGCGCCATCCCGAACCACACAACACTTTTCAGGATGACCAGGACTGGGAGGGGCAGTTGCCGCCAGAGGGAGTCGCGCTGCCAGTCACTCCGGAGTAGGCGCCCGTAACCTTATTTCACATCCCAAGTGCCCCCGACCATCCCGCCGTCTTGCCTGTGGAGACCCTGAGCGAATTAGTGGAATTCGTGAAACAGGCCCAGCGGACAGACGACCCCACACAGGCCGAGGTGTGGTCATGTGGGGAGCAGGCTCACCCCTAACACAGGTGCGTAGACGGGGTGTTGGAGACCCGGGTACCAGGGGACATGGACGCCTGGTGCCTTCATGTGCCGCTCGGTGCCCGTGAGCAGGTCATGGGCTTCCACCACACGCACGAGCTGGCGGGTCACCCGGGTGCACACCAGACACAGTTAGACGTCCGTAAGACCTTCCATTGGCCGGGGGTGACGCGGGATGTACGGGACCTGGTGCGGTGCTGCCGGCAGTGCCAGCAGAGGAAGACGAGGCGGTCTGACGGGGTGAAATAGCAGCGTCCCCGCCGTTCCCCGCGACCCGATTCACACCCTGGCCCTGGACATAATGGGGCCCTACCCGTGGACCACCTGGGGAAAGAGGTTCTTGGTCGTCATCACCGACATTTTCACCCAGTGGGTCGAGGCCTTCCCGGTGTCCAACGTGCGCGCCGGAACCATAGCCGCCCTGCTGGACCACGAGATATTTCCGCCGTATGGTTTTGCATGCGTGCTGTTGGCGGACAACGGCTGTCAGTTCAGCGGGAGGCGCTGGAGAGCTGACTGTCGCCGATGGGGTCTCGACCACCACACCACCCCCATTTTCATCCCCAGGCCAACCCCACTGAGAGGAGGAACCAGGAGGTCAAGGCGCAGCTGCGGCTAAGGTTGGGGGACGACCACTCCAAGTTTGACGTCCACCTGCCGAAACTGTTGTATTGCCTCCGGTGCCGCACCAACGCCATCACCGGTCATTCCCCTGCCGAGCACCTGTACGGGACAAACTTGGCGTTGCCCGGGGAAAGCAGTGTGGCCGACGTCGCCATGGGCACGGTGGTGCGCCCCGATCGTGAGGAGGAGAGGGAGCACGCCAGACAACAACAGGCCCAATTCCTGGCGGCCCACACGCCCATGAGTAGACACCCC
Source organism: Bacillus rossius redtenbacheri (assembly GCF_032445375.1). Classification (NCBI taxonomy): domain Eukaryota; kingdom Metazoa; phylum Arthropoda; class Insecta; order Phasmatodea; family Bacillidae; genus Bacillus; species Bacillus rossius. The sequence continues at coordinate 136,514,273 of NC_086330.1, read as the reverse complement.
GCACCCCCGATCCAGCCAGGTCAGCTGGTGTACGTCAGGCAGCACCACTTGTCGTCCAGGACGCATAACTTTTGTGCGGGGCTAGCGCCCCGATGGTTGGAGCCGCGGGAGGTCCTGTGGAGGACGGGCCCCTCATCCTATGCGGTCCGGACGCCAAGGGGGCGGCCCGCTAAAGTGCACTGGGACGACCTGCGCGTAGTCGTGCACGGGGTCAGAGTTGGCCCTACGACCCCCTCTTCACCATCCTCCACACTCCAGGAAGCCACAGATACACCGCGGGAAGGAGCAGAACCTGAACTCACCACCCGGGGGGACACGCACACGGGCGACCCAGACGGGGGTAGCCCCGATCAGGCATATGAATGCACCCAAACCGACCTCCAGGACACCCCGAGCAGGTCCCCGGTGCCACTGGCCACAGTTCCGCATATCCCCGAGGAGGTGGGGAGTCCGTTGGTCTGGTTTCCTGACGAGGAGGGGGAAGAGGTCTGTAAAGAGGAGGACGACGGGCCACTGTGGCCGCTGGACCTCAGACTGGTGGACGGCATGTTCTGGGTGTCTGTGGACGAGCCCGAGGACGGGGACGAGGCACCGGACGTCGGGCCCCGGTCAGGACGTGCTGCGCGGACGACAGCGAGCGGGTAGAGTTCGCTCCTGTCCCCGCCGTGGAGGCGAGTTGCCCGACCACCCAACCGGACACGAGCGAACCTACCACACTCTGCCCAGTAGAGACCCCTACCAGCACAGTCCCCACCACACGACCACAGACAGCCCGCCGACCCCCGGCCTACCTGGCGGAGTACGAGTGATCCAGGTCCCCGTCGAGCTACTCCACCCGGGCGCAGCCCGTAGGGGGCGTTCCAGTGGTACCAACACTCGTGGCCGGACCCATATCATCCCCCCCATCCACGTCATCCATTCCACCACCACGCCACACCCCGACCACACTGACCCCCCCCCCACCCACTTGTCACCATATTGCGCTAGGAGAGGCTCACGTCGCTGCCCAGTCCCAGGGGGGTAACAGACACGGGTCAGGGCGTACCCCCTTGTCATTCATTGAATGGGAGAGGCATTCAGTGCAGAATCCTTGCATCACCACACACCACCACTCCACCACGTAGTGCAGGGTTCGGAGTGCGGCAAACGTCAGTGAAGTGCTCAGCGTGTGAAGCGGGGCGTTGATGCACATAGCGGTCTCAGAGAAGGGGAGGCATTTGATGCCAACCGCCAATGCTCCTCTATGTCGCATAGACCGCTATGCCTCATCAACGTCTCGCAAAAGCGTGTGCACCGAATGCGCTCGTGCGCGCAGCAAAGTGTAGTTCGTGCGACGAGGCGAACGCCATGCAACGAGTGCTGCGCCGGCGGAAGGATCCGGCCGGGTGTGGTATATCCCTCCGCCGCGGGGGAGAGGGGTCGCGCGCGGTGACACCGGCAGTGTCCTAGAGGAGCTCCGACAGGCCGGCAGCCTGCGCGCAACGCGGAACCATGAACCTTTGCTTTCACTGACATGTAGTTTTCAATAGTGTAATATCTTCTTAAACTTTTACGTACAGTTCTGCGGTCGGCCTCAATCTACCATGAGGTATTTAATTTAATTAAATCAGTGCTCCAAGATGAGTGTTCTACATAATACGTAAGTACTGTGGGGAGGCAACGAGACTTTACGTCGGCGCGTCACGCCCCAACTTAGCTTGCCGGCTACTTAGTTTTGGCCCGCACGGGGCAGCCAGAAGGCGACACGTGCCACCGAACGTAATAACGAATCAGTCCGTGGGACACATCTAGGTACCACGTAGAGTCGCCGGAGACACGGGCCTACGTGCCACTAGCCCAGTTTATTAAGTGTTAGGTAGTAGTAAAGTGTATTGTTCGTCAAGATATCGTTCGTCATGTTAGAGTGTATTTTTGTAACTGTCGCATCACATGTACAAGTCCGCCCCTCACGCGCATTAAAATCGTGAGCCGCCACTGAGGAAGTGAGCTGCGCGTGTGACTAGTCGCGTCGGGAAAACCGTTACGGCCAGAACGGGCAGCATCCTGTATAGGGCTGTGCCGTAATAAATTCATCAAGTATCTTCCAGAAACTTTGTGTTATTATTCAGGCGTCCCGAGTGGCCATAACAGCTCGGGGGGCCCTACTGCGTTAACCCCTACCTCTAGCCACATGGCCGAACCCTCCCTGAGATCTCGAACCCAAGCAAAAATCACGTAAAAATCATAGGAGGTAGCGGGGACTGCGTCATACTATGATAGGATGATTATGTGGCAAATTTTTTTACATTGAAAGTTTTTGTGCATGTAAATAAACTCTTCAAACAACTCTAGAATACAGAGAACTGTTTTTCTCAAGAGTTTTATATACCAACTTAACTCAAAGTTACTGGGCCCTCATTATTTGGAAATTATAAAGATGATAAAATAGTACGTATTTGTGGTATTTTTATTTTACTTCCACCCATTTTTTTTATGTGACTTGTAATGCAATTTCATGCACTGTGTTGTATAATGCTCCTAAAGGAGAATTTACAAACCAACATTTCTTTTGAATAGTATAGGTAGTAAATGTTTTTAAAATTTTCTATAAACTTTTTTATATCTAGCCGTGTTAATAAAATATTAATTTATCACTGCAAAATAATATTCACTGCACGTATGCAAACATAAATAACATGTATGTACATGTTTACTGTTGAGTTATTTCTTTAAAATACATTTTTTCTCCCCGATAAAAACGAGTTTCTTGTGTTAGAGCTTACTAAATTTTTTATGAATGTATGACAACTTTCGTGCACAGATTTACACTGATCAACTATTCATATAATAGTGTCCGGTATTTTATAATTTCCGCTTTGCATACATTTGGTTGAATTTATATTAAAGTGGATTCTTTGAGGTACTTAAATTAATTTAGTGAATAAAATATTTATTTTATATCCAATTGGACCAATTTTTTTCAAATACAATAATTATTACACCATCTAGAATCAAACACCAATGAATTACTGATATATGTGGCTGTTTTTAAATAACTGTGTAATATTTCTAGGATTTATTTTTTGCATTCGGTTCTTTAAACAAAATACATTTGTGTTAAATATATTTACGCATCGTTTTGACGAGCATAACCTCCCGCCTTGTCAATGCGCTGGCCCTCCACACAGCAACGGAAACAAAATACGTACAAAAGATTGAGAGAGAGAGAGAGAGAGAGAGAAAGAGATAATACGCGCGCGACCTTGAGACAAGCGATACTATAGCGCTTTAGCGTGGGAGACACTAACCTCGAGTGCCTTCTTTTCGAAAGCAGAGCTGTCTGGCGGGGGAACTTCCAACTACTTCGGTTTGGATTCCAAAACTGGCAGAATAAATCGTATCCTCTCGCGACTTCTACACGTTATATATATTCAATGCGTATACCCACTGTGATGATGGCATCTCCAGTGGCTGTACCGGTTCCAGTGTTCGTAGCAAGGCGCAGGGCACAGTGTCTGGGTGTGATATCTGCGGGTGGTACACAGTGCTGGGCGACGAACATATGGCTCGCCCCTGTGTCTATAAGTGCGGCAGTCGGTCTCCCATTCAGGGTGATGGGGATCCGCATCAGTCGGTTTTCTAGCATGGTGAGCTGCCCCAATTGTTCTAGGTTGTTCTCCGTGGCTTGCAGCAGGGGATTGGCTGGCGCAGGGGTAGGACTGTAGGTCCTACACACCCTAATGCCCGTTTCCCGCTGGTTGTTGTCGCTGTTGGTGTCTCTGGTAGTCCTGATGCCAGTGATATGTGCCCTGTGGGCATCCAAGACGGCACTGTGGATGTCAGCCTCCATCGCGCCGGTTGCCTGCATTCCACCATTCTGGAGATGTGTTCTGGTCTGTCCCACCAGGTGGGCCCTCGATCGCCCGTGTTTCTGTCCGCCATAGACGTTTCTGCGGTATGTCCCTGCTTGTCCCTGCAGGTGCTCCGACCTGCTGTCTGGGCCCTCGTTCGGAGGTAGTTGTCCCAGTCCAATGTCCCAGGAACTGTCGTAGGTTGCCTTCTGTAGCTGTTGCCTGTCGTACATAGTCCATTACCGTCCCATTGCAGTATGGCCTGAGGAATGTTTGCAATTATTCTCGTATTAAGGCCATAACTTCTGGTAAAGCTTGCTCGGGGTCTTCTCCCGGGGCTATACGCCGGTACAGCAGCAGCTTGTTTGCCACGAACTGCTCTACTGACTCTGAGTCCTTTTGGGACTCGCCGTAGAAGCGAGCCTTACAGCTCATGACTGCCATGCTGTCGTCAAAGTGCCGTGTTAAGCGGGTAGTGAACTCCTGCCACTGCATGTCATAGCGTCCCCACAGGTTCCACCACTCACGAGCTTGCCCGTGCAATTGCTCACTCGTGTGTTGTGTCTATTCTACTATCAGCACCCCGCATTGTGTCAACCGTCCCTTACACCACTGCACAAACTCGCATGGGTCCTAATGCGCTAGCCCACTGAACTCTGGTAGCACTATGTGTCTTGTTGTGGTAGTTGTTCGCCCCATATGCATGTTTGGTTGCACTACTGGGCTTGCAAGCTCCTCCCAGTCTATGAGGTTTGCCCCTGCCTTCTGTGTCGGTGCCTGTGTGTTGCTATTGTGCCCCAAACCAATGTACCTGTTGCTAACTCCGATCTCACGGGTTTGCCCTCAGATTTGTTGTGCCACTGTCCCTCTCCTGTCATTAGGTCAAAGTCCCTTGGTGGCTGACCTGTCTCATGTGTGGTTGTCAGTCTGTGTGGTAGCATTGTTTATGAATTTCTACACTCACTGTCTGTCCTGCACACGTTATTCTATACTTGTTTAGTAAATATACACTTCGGGTCGCCGAATGCTGCTGGCTGTTCCTGCTCTCTTGTAGTCTCGATGATGAAGTGTGCCATACGTTCGGGCGCCAAATATCGCGGCCTCGTCTCTCATGAAGATGGGTAGACGGGGTGGACATCGCTCGATCGTTCGGTTGTAGTGTTGGTTGCCCGGCGCCAGCTCTTGTGTAGAGCAACCTCTCAGTCTGAGGCAGGAGTGGACCATTCAGCCCAGTGCAGCTGACCGAGGATGTGCTTGCAACGGAGTAGGCCTTCGGGTCGGGAGGTAGAAGGAGGAAGGTGCCCAAGGTCTCGTAAGGAGTCACTAATGGAAAGGTTGGGAGTGGGAGAGAGGGATGCCCGCGGTCCCATTGGGTAGGGATGGGAAATATTTACTGTCACAGTGACTTTGTCGCGGCAACTTCAATGTCACGTGTCACGGTGGTGACTTTAGCTTTAAGTAACAGGGCCAATGTCACATCTCTTCGCACTTCCTTGCGATTTGGTTGGCGTGACTTGGAACGGTGCGATGCGTGTCACGGGTCACGTGTCGCTACGAGTGTGTCACCGCGGTGCGAGTCGCTGCGGCGTGGGTCGCTGGTCGCTAAGAGTAACGGCGCGGTTGGCATGTCGCTGCCACACGGGTCACGTGTCGCTGCAGAGTGTGTCACTGGCGCGAGTCGCTGCGGGCGTGTCACCGCGGTGCGAGTCGCTGCGGCGTGGGTCGCAGGTCGCTAAGACTTACGGCGCTGGGAAATTAATGGTGACTTTCCGCAGCAGCGACACGTGACACACGAGTACTTTCTCGGCGAGGTATGCGACACTGCTGTGTCCAGTTACTCTGTTCAAAATCATTTGTGAATCTGAACTAAATGTTATTGTCCAAATTAAAAAAAAAGCCAAACAAACACTGTTAATTCTGTGAAGTAGGATATTGCCCAGTTTTCGTGTGTTGAGTATTATTAAAAAATGTGATGATTAATGTTATTTTTTAATAAAAATATTTTATTTAAAAATATTTATAAATAATATAGAAGATATTTATTTCATTTGTAAAAATGCATAGTTAATAATTCCAATAACTAATTTGGTTTATCAATGATTACATGTTGTATGTCACATATATAAATTATACAATTTTAGGAGATTATGTTACACTATAATTATTAATAAAATTTCAATTATGAATTACAAATAATAATGTTAAAGTTAAACAAGTTTTTAGTTAATTTAAGGTCATGATTCTTTCAATTCCATGTCGGAACTTATATATTTGAATAAATTATTTCTAAAATCTCTACCTACTTTACAAACATTGCTTTGTTTAAATCTACAAAACATAAAACAGCACATAAATTACACATTTAGATATTCACATACATACATTAAACTATAATATTTCAAATACTAGGTACAAATGTGCAATTAATACAAATAAACTAGCAAGCAACAACAAGTACCACTTCTAATTGTTGCTTAACACACTCATATTTGTGTTTATGAACATAATTTCACTTACTCTTCTTGTGGAAAGGCGCGCACGACGGTCTTGTAAAAGATATCCAGCTTTCGGAAACAGTCTTTCACAAGGCACACTTGTCGCTGGAATACAAAATTTTTCTTTTACGATAACTGCCAAGTTTGGGTAGACAATTTGATTTTCACGCCACCACAACAAAGGGTTACAGTTTCTTGTAATAACTAGCTCTTCAAGATAGCGTCACATTTCAATAAGTTGTTTTTAAGTTGGTGTACCTGTTGGTCTCACTGCTGACACAGTTTTGTCAAATGACGCCCAGATGGAAAATTCATTCACTGGCCCTTCACTTTGCTGAATATTTGTTGATGTATTGTCCACATTTTGTTTTTCAATTTTATTCTGCACCAGTATGTTGGTACAATATTCTTTGCATTTTCAACTGCTGCTTCTTGTGAAAACCCATAAATTTTTAGCCGGGGATCTAAAATAGTACAAACTGCCAGAGTATTACTATTTTCATAATTGGCGAATCTGATCTTTATGCCGCTTTGAAGATTTGATACTAAATTATTTACTTTAATGTGGAAGTTTTGCTTTAAAAGTGTATCACAAACATCAAGTAGTCCTTTAATCATTACAATTACAAGGGAGGCTGTAACATAACTCTCACCACTCATTGTTTTGTGGCATCCTCGAAAGGCTTGAGAACAATGCAGATCTCGCTAACAGTTTTCCACTCTTCAATTGTCAGAGATGGAAGTTCCTTGTCGAGGTTCGCCACAGTGCTCCTCAGTTCTTCTTGAAGCTCAACAAACCTCTGGAGCATGTGGAATGTTGAGTTCCATCTTGTAGGAACATCCTGGATGACATTTTTAGGCACTTGTCCTAAGTTTTCTTGGTAGGCAGTTAACTTTAATTTTGCTGCAGAACTTCACCTGAAGTGACCAACCACTGTTTTTATTTTTTCAATAATATGGGAAACAGCCTTCAATGAATCTTCAACAATTAAATTCAATGTGTGTCCAAAGCAGGTCAAATGCTTCCAGCCTAAATCATCTTTCACTGTTTTTTTAATGTTAGCTGCATTGTCAGAAACTACCAGTAGCACCTTGCCCTCGATGTTCCATTCTCTTACGATTCTTTTAATTTCTTCTGCCAGATTTTTGCTTGTATGTGACATGCTGAGAGCAATGCATTCCAAAAGAACAGACTTTTGGCAAAAATTCTCATCAATAAAATGCCATGTAATGGCAAGGAAACTGTCGTTATTAACAGAAGTCCAACAGTCGGTAGACAAAGAGATCGCTTTAACATTTTGCAAGAGTTCTTTCACCTGGAAAATACATTTCTCGTACTGTGTGGGTATCATAGTACGAGAAATGGTGTGCCTGTCAGGCAAACTGTATGAGGAATTTAACTATCTAACAAAATCTCTGAAGCCCTTGTCTTCCACAATTGAAAATGGTTGGAAATCCAGCGTAAAAAGTTTTAGTAAATTTGCGTCTATCTTTTTATTGGATGAGACTGGAAGGTTTGATCGAATAAAGCCAGAGAGATTTCCTTGAATACATTTTCCTGGCAAATTTTCATGTCTTGACACTGGCACTGTCAATGATTTATTTGTGGAATCGATACTAGATGTTCCAGGAAGCGAAATTTGAGTAGCTGCAGGTGTTATACATGATGGCAAATACTTGTTGATTTCATAATTTTTGGTATGCTGCTCGAGGAATGTTCCATTGATACCGGGTCGTCTAATGTGATGCTGATTTCCTACAAAAAAATTTGTTGATAGTCACAATATTTAAACTATGTTTTACTAAAATATAAAATTATGTGTTTAAATGAGAGGCTGGACCACTGTACATGCTTTAATGTTACCACAATTGGAGTTACATATATACAGTGCAAATGTAGGTGTTACAAATCTGTACACAATTAATACTGCAAAAGTACTACACCTCCAGAAAATATTATACTCGTTCGCCCATCGAGGTATTTAATAAAATAAAGATATTTTTTTTAAAATTTGAATTGCTTACCTCCAATGGCACTAGTATTGCAGGTCTTTTAGACGGTTTCGGATCTTTGTTGCAATCAATCGAAGGATGTCGTCTAGACATGTGTTTTTTCAAATTGCTGGTTGTCGTCTTAAAAGAAAGTTCATGCTTACACAAGTCACATTTTGCAATTGATTTTTCATTATTTACAACAGAGAAAAACATCCACATGGGACTAAGTTTTTTTCTCACAGCACTCGTTTGATCCATTTACGAAATATCAGTTCTCACTAATAAAACAGAGTTATTTACATCCATACTATTGATTGCCGTAAAAATAAAAAAAAATAAATATCAACCATTCACACGTAACTGTCACAAGTTAACTAGATTTCTTGGTACGAACTATGAAAATGACAAGCCTCTGAGACAATTGAATAGCGACTGCGACAACATATCGCAACTAGGTTATTTTATACTTTCCGGGGGATCCCTGCAGGCGTTTGTAAAACTCTGAGTTAACAAATAAGCAACAAGGTCACTAACTGTGACAAATTCACGGTGAATTGACCCTGTGACTTTCATGTCGCTGGTCACGGCGTGTCACAGGAACAAAATTTGTCACTGCTCCCATCACTACCATTGGAAGTCGACGGCGGAGAAGGAGTAAGGTAAGCTAATGATACCTCAATTTATGGTGTTGGTATTTATTCTCCCAGATTGATTGGGAGAGAGGAGAGCTCACTGAATTTTTTTTCTAACCTAAATTAAAACTAAGTGTATTTGGGAGGGGTCTGGGTTAGGGAGAGACTCTAAGTGCGTCTCAGGCCTATACGCTCTAATCATGCAGGGGTTAGCCATGCGGGAGAGGGAGCATGCATCGTGTGCTAGGAGGGGGATTGGCCAGCCATGGCAGCAATTGGCGCCATGACTAACTCCCCTCACTGACTATTCTAAATTAAAACTAGATAAGTTGGGCCCAGGTAAAACCTGCATAGACACAGGGAAAACCCTGGGCACTTACATGCGGGATGCAAAAATTCATGCATTATTGGGAAGCAGGTTGAATACGGGAAACAGAAGGATGGTTCAGGATGAAGAGTTGGACAGAGTAGAAAAGAGTCTACCATGCGGGGGGTTGGGGGCTTGCACATTGTTGTGCGCATTGTTTTGGGCGGTACTGGTTGTTTCGGGGGCGACTTTAGTCGTTTCCCGCCAGGCTGCCAGCCAGCCAAGTGAAGTGAAAAAAGTTAAATCTTAAATTATATTATGACCTCAGCTCCCAGGTTGCCCCAGTCACCGCGACCATGTATGCCCGACACATTGTGCTGCCAGCCTGGGCATGTCAATCATTGGCTATTCCAATGTTGCTTATTTGCACCGCAGGACGTGGTCAGGCACATGGTCAGACACCTATTAAACGATGGTGAGACTGCTCACTTAATAATTAAAAATATGCGCATATTAAATAACATAATTATATGTCCGCAGCACCCAGGTACCCCAGTTGCCGCAGTCATGCATGCCGACACGTTGTGCTGCCAGCCTGGGCATGTCAATCATTGGCTAGTCCAATGTTGCATAGTTGCACAGCAGGACGTGGTCAGACACATGGTCAAACACCTATAAACCATTGGTGAGTCTGCTCACTTATATAATTAATAAATACGCATTTCTAAATAATAATGGGTAAATTTTGTAGCTGAAGCTACGCGGATACGCACTCCAATGTACTCGGCACAAAGCTGAAGGCATTATTGGCTTACCGTGTCGTGGCCGGAGCTGCCAGCCATTCACAGGCCACTATGGGGGTCGGTGCGCCAGGATGGATTTCGGGCGTTTGTATTTTTCTGCTACGTCTGGATCGTAATTTCCAATTGAGGAGACATGTGAGTTTAAATTGTTTTCGCATTTATCATAAAAAGTTTGTGTTGTGCGAATGTAAAAGTTTGCAGAGTTTCCGACTAGGTTTCCCTATGCAATGCTTCTACTGGACAGTATCTCGGGGCATCGGTAGCGATTCGAATACACCTGTTCTGTATTCGCTGTAATTTGAGTAAGTGTGTAGGGGCAGCTGTTGCCCAGACTGGGGCTGCGTACGTGATTATTGGGCGAATAAGAGCTTTATACAGCAGTAGGCCGGTTTTAACCTTGCTGCCGCATCGCCTGCTCATGACTGGATATAGTACACGAATTCTAGCCTGCGCTTGCGCTCGCTTAGTGTCAATGTGGTGGCGCCAGAGTAGCTTCCAATCCATGTATACGCCTAGATATTTCACTACATCCTTATGTGGTGTTAGTTCGTCAAACAAACGTATTTGCGGCCTGTGTTGTGCTGGCGGGAGATTTTTACGGGTAAACACAATAGTCTCTGACTTAGTTGTGTTTACTTTGATGCGCCAAGTCGTGCACCATCGTTCGAACTCGGTGAGCGCGACTTGCAGTCTGTTCGTAGCTAGCTGGAGGTTGTGGGACCTGCTATACAGCACTGTGTCATCTGCATAACAGCCCAGCTTTACTAGGCGGTGTGCGGGGCGTGGCATGTCACTGACATAAACATTAAACAGCACGGGGCCTAAGATGCTTCCTTGTGGAACACCTGCTCGTATTTGTTTTAGGTCAGATAGAGCTCCTTCGGTAAATACTCTAAAGGTTCTGCCTGCTAAGTATGATGCGAATAATTTGATATAGCAGTCCGGGAATCCTGTTTGGTAGAGTTCGTAGATTAGCCCCGCATGAAATACTCTGTCGAAGGCTTTTTCTACATCTATAAACGTAGCAACAACGTAATCTTGTACGTTAAATGCGCTTGTGATTTCCTCAGTCAGGCGCACTAGCTGATGTACTGTCGAATGTGTACTGCGAAAGCCGAACTGTTCATTCGGCAGTATGTTATTTTCGTGAATGTGCACATTAAGTCGGTGTAGTATAATACTCTCTACTACTTTAGACACTGTACTTAGTAGACTGATAGGTCTGTAATTTTGGGGCAGTGTTTTGTTTTTGCCTGGTTTGTGGAAGACTATTACTCGAGCCTCTTTCCATTGTGAGGGGAAAATATTTAACCGAAATATTGCATTTATGCATTCGGCTAGATATTCTAGCGTTGCATCCGGGAGTTGTTTGAGAACAACAGCCTGTGTGCCATCGTTCCCGGGAGCTTTTCGCGGCTTCATTTTTTTGATAGCACGCTTTATTTCTTGTGCCTGCGTGAGCAGTGGTGCAGAGATTGTAGGTTGTCGCAATTTAACGCGGATTTCGCGGTAAATTTGCGATGTGAATAGCCTGTCGCAGGGCTGCATGTTGGGCTGGAATGCTGTTTCCAGTGTGTCAGCGAAAGCTTGTGCCTTGTCACGTGGCTGGAAGACTACGCCATTGTTTGTTTGTAGGGGCGGGATTTTATCCGATTTGTTTAAAATTCGCTTCGTCATTGTCCAGGTGCTTCCGTCCTGGGTGTCGAGTCTTGCGATTTTAGTTTCCCACTGGCTGCTTCGCCAGAGTGAAACTTCATCGGATATTACTGTTTGTAATTAATTTATTCGGCGTTTCGTCTGCTGTGTGCGACGCCGTGTGTATTCGCGCCACAGTCGATTTTTTTTTGTGAAATCAAGCTGCGGATGTATTCTGGCAGCTCGTCGTGTGCTAACCTAACCTCCTTTTCCGGGATGCACTGGTTAATACCATCCTGGATTTTATTTGTTAACTCTAGGATCGCGGAATTTAAGTTGTCACCATTTTCAATGTTTATTTCGGTCGCGTCAGGGAGATTTATTGTTAAGTAGTTTTTAAATCCTTGCCAGTCCGAATTTTTGTAGTCCCTGATTTTTCATGGTGGGTTGGAATGTACGTTGGCATCATCGAAGATCAAATGGACTGGGAAATGATCTGATGACATGTCGTGTACAACCTCGAGTTCGAATCCCGTGTTGACACGTTTGTTCAGGGCAATATCTAAAATATCAGGCATGTCATTTAGTCTGCCGGAGTCATGTGTGCTCGGAGGGAGCATGTACATGATAATTTCTATTAAGTTGGTGGGTGTATAGTAGTCTGACATTCGCTGTAGTGCTCCTGCAGTTCCACTCTATGTGTATTGCGTTTATGTCACCTACAGCGAGGAGGCTCGGGGTCGCTTCATACAGAGCGTCCAGATCCGCCTCGCTGAGGGACCTACCTGGTGGAGCATACATGGGGATTAATTTAATCGATTGTCTATTTATGTTTAGGTTGATTCCTACAGCCTCGAGGTGTTGGAAGTCGGGGAGCTGGCAAACAGAGTGTTGTAAACTTGTGTGGACAGCAAGAGCCACTCCGCCGCCTCGTGCATCGCGGTCGCGCCTGTGTATTACATAGTTCAGTATAGACAGCCTATCTGTCGGCATTAGGTGCGTTTCATCTATCGCAGCTATTTTTATTTTATATTTATCCAGATGGTTTATTAGTTCCGGTATTTTATTTTTAATGCTGCGTGCATTCCAGAATAGGAGGGAATGTAACTTAAAACTATTGGCCACAGTTGTGTGACAGCTCGGGTCCAGATTAGTTACTGCCATTGAGCTTGGCAGCAAGGGTTTGGACGAAGCCCATTGTGGCTTGTATTTTGTCCGCCAGAGGGACAGATTGGTCGCATCAGATTACCATGAGCTGACACATGGGTATTATGGTCACTGCAAGGTTCGAGTCGGTGGTGAAAGTCTTGGATTGCTCCACGACTTTCATGAAGTCTGCGAGACCTAATTGCGGGGCCAGCTGGTCGCGGGGCGCGGGCGGGGCAGTTGGCTGCACTAGGGCCTCTTCAACCGCCATGGTCTCCACAGGCGCAGGAGCTGCCTGTGGCTGTGCGGGCGCGGGCGTGTGCCTTGTCGGGGCTGCTGGGGCAGGCTTGGCTGCCAGAAGTTTGTCCTGGGCTGGCTGGTGCGGCCAGTCCTCCGTGGGCTGGGGGTATTTGCCCTTGCCGTTTTTGTGGCCAGTGGCATTTTTTTGTATGTCCTGGGCTGGGGCTGTTTCTTCCCGCGCTGCCAGGGGTTGTTTGCCAGCACCGGGTAGTCCAGCTCGTTGTAGCCGGGCTCCCAGTGCTGCTGCTGCTGCAGGGGTGCAAACCTGTTGTCATTCATCGGCAGGTACTGACCTAGTGTCGGGGGCAGGGGGTGCCTTGGTGGCCCCCATGGGTTTGGTCTCGGTGTCCAGGAGGCGCTGGTCGCTGCTGCTGCGGGGCCTGCGCTGCCGCTTGTCTGTTGGCTCGCATGTCGCGGCGAGATTGCTGCTCGCGCGCCTTGCGGACATGGGGGAGGGGAAAGGTGCCTGCGACTCGCCTTCTTATACTCCTCGCAGCCCTTGTAGTTGGCGCAGTGCTGCAGCTTGCAGTGGGCGCACCTCTTGTGATGTGCCACCCCTCCTTGTGGGCAGTCGGGAGCGCGGTGGGGGCCACTGCACCACCTACAAACTGGGCTGGCATTGCAGCCCTTCCCTACGTGGCCAAAATGCTGATAGTAACTGCACTGGTTAGGGCCGGAGGGGCGCTTGTAGTCGTCAACTCGAATTAACATGCCTGCGAATTCGCGCAGCACATAGATTTTCGCGCTGTCGCAGGACTGCGGCACCTCGATTACGAGCGCGTCGCACTTTTCGCGCTTGTGACGGTTCTCTAAGAACCAGCAGTTCTGGACAGGTAGGTCGCCCGCGGTAAACTCCTGAGGTTCGGAAGCCCCTGCGTGGCCCACTAGGAACGGCGGCGATGGTGATGATGCTAGAGATCCCTAATGCCTGTTGCCCCACTGGCCCTACACAGCATAGGACGCTGATCCCTAACTGGATTGGTGAGGTTTAGAAATAATATACACGGTTTGCACTGTCGTTGGCACGTCACGCACAGAGTGTGCGGAGTGGATTTTAATTACGTTGGCAAATTACGCTGCACTTACAATCACACGAATTCTCTAACATAAAGTACATTGTCCATTACACACGAGGCGCTCTGACGCTCTGATGCGTTGTGTGGGGCGTGTTAAATTGACGCGGCTGGGTTAGGCCCTACACCGGAAAAGGACCGGGCGCACACGGAGAGTATTAAAAAAAGGTTTCGGTTGTGACTATAATTACTAGATTGAAGTTCGATGAATACAAAGAGATGCTGGTTCCCCGTGGGACGTGCGTCCGTCCCGGTCCGCGAGTCGCGCTGTACTGGCGTCTGGCTCTGGTGCGAGGGGAGGGGTGAGCTCCCTGTCACGCCAGAGTTTCTAAAGTTCCGTTATTCGTAAAAAATTACATTAATAATAAAAAGCAAGTGGCTCTAAATTCATACAATAAAACTTAATGATTAATTTAATATCTATATATGTTTTAGAAATGACATTTAATGAATTTGTATAAAATAAGTTTGAATATTAGAGTCATACTGGAGACTGTCTGTTTCTTGATAACTACTCCAGTGGCGAATGATAATGCTAATTTGGGGCGGTTTGAGTTACGTCACATATTTCACTATTGAATTTAGGCTGAAGGCCGCAAAGGTTGCACTCACAGCTGTTTTAGTAGAAAGCTACACGTGAGTGACCCGGGCATTCCTACGTCGCACTTGTGATGCACGGTGTTATTAATTCAATGTGGCGGGTTCATTAAAGTTTCGTGAATTTACTGTGGACATGGCTTGGTTTGTCTTGCCAATTAATGAAGGGCGTTGAAATACCTAAGTTCCGCGGCGCTCGCCTGACTCGGGTGGGCCATGGCTAGGGGCGCGTTCCGTTAGCGGGGTCGGATACTGGCGGTTGCAGGTCGGGCTTTAACATGGCCTTCGGTCGGACGACGTCAGTGGGGTTACTTTGTGACAAAATGGTTTTTTAGGTCACACAGATCGATTATTTACGCTGGTTGATCGAGTCCAGGCATGTCAGATAGCGACACATGTAATGCTAACTTATCTAGTGGCCTCTACCGGCTCGCATTGGAATGTGAGCCATTTCAAAGTGAATAGTTGTATGACTGCTGCTGGTTCGTATGCTGAATAATTTCATCTGTGGAGACTGAATCACTTACATGGAGCATTCAACAGGTATTATTTGTTGAAAATTAATGTCTTGTGAGTGATTACATGTAAAGAGATTAAGATCTGTATGATTATTTTAGAATTAGAAGGAATTTTTACAAAATCTTGTTGGTTTGTGGGGGTACTTTGTGTCACCATCTGCCTGTCCCAAAGTCACCCCACGGAAATTGTTATTGATAATGCTATTATATTTGTCCTACCCTACTTAAATAAGTAGGATTAATAAATACATTTAACACAAATCATGCTATTTAAATATTATTATTCCTTATGAATATTGATAAATTAACATTTTGATCATTAATTTTTTTAAAAACTAAAATGACTCTGTAGAACGTGGTATATTTAATTATTGCAATTGGGCGCCTAATTATACCTATATATATTTTAAAAGTAATGCCAAAGGTTAGGAATTTTGACGTAACTAGTTATACCTTCCAAAATATTAGTTTTTTTTATTATTACCTTGACTTAACAGAACAAGCGAACATAAATGACATCTATTTAGGTAATCAAATAGTCTCATATATACTATATCAGTGATAGTTATCTGTATGCGGACATATATTCCTAGAGAGCCAAAATCTAAGTAAAGGTATTTCATACTAGTAATGTCTCGATTCACGTAACCTTACGTCTAGTTCAGTTGTTCGGAGACACTGCGAACTCTGCAGCACTGGACATCTGGGTAGCGGTAACCAGAGACAAGGACGTTTTCGACCAGCTGAAAACTACGAATACTACTGTTCTAGTTGTAAAATTAGATGACGACAGTCCAGCATCCTCCTCTGATCCTGAAAAGTCTTTATAATTAATTTGAAACGATCTCACCGACGTAGACCACATGGAACCTTGGATGTATGGTTGTCATGGTTGTGACGGGAACTCAGGCCTCAGAATTCTTGTGACAGCAACTGACGGCTCCGACCATCGTCCTTCAGGGATGGAAAGTACGAAGATTCGAACCCAGGATGGTCATGAATGTAGAGTAAGTTCATTCTTGAAGTTCGGAAAATCCATAATTCTGTCAAATTAATGCAGAATTTCATGAACCCAACTTGACGTCTACCAAAATAACGGAACTCCGCTGTAATCTCTTCTTGTGAGCTGAACGGAAATGTAAAGAGAAGTACGACCCTCACTCAGTACGTATCTTCCTATCCAGATAATTTTTTCTTATTTTATTTGTTTTTTTACACATCCATATTCCAAAAACCACTATCGAACGAATACCTGTTTATAGCAACCATAGATGAACTAACCAAAGCTGGAATTGAAAATCCACAGACTTATGCAAGTAGGAATAACGAGAATTTAAACCGCGCTAAAATATAGTAATGGTTTTATAAATGCATAGATAAAATAGCTTTGCAATAGCATCATTAATTAGATTTGAGGCTCTCTATTCACATCTTTCTCCTACTGTTTTTAACATAAAACCTTTTAAATAAATTACATCAATTTTGCACTCATAAACTCATAAAAAAAAGGAAAAAGAAAAACTGTAAACATAGTGACGGTTTACAGAGCCGCTCCAGATGATTGAATGTTAATTACATTGGAATTCTTGAAATCATCTTAATTTTTTTCTCAAATGGAATAATCTATGTACAATATTTCCTCCTAGTCTATGATAAGGTCTTTTTAACAGAAATCCATTTAGATGCAATAAACAAATAAATACGATCATAATGTTGCTCTTAGCTGTGAAGGTACAATGAAACATTTACCAATTAAATTACGTTTTCACATAGAATTACAAATAATTAACCAAACAAACAACATAATCCTTCAAACAAACTTAAACATATAAACAGATACATTAATATATGACATAAATCATTATTCATTTCAATCAAAGCTTGAAGTTGGTTAGTACCCATTTTGTAATGTTGCTTAAAGTTTTTGTCTTTCAACTGGATATATATCATATAATCTTGATGTTTAATCACTTCACAACTATCTTAATATAATAGTGTCCACTTCTTATTTTCTGAAGGTATCGTGTGTCACTTTACACCAAAAATAGTTTATAAGTATTATAGTTTAGGTAGTCTTTTCTTTTTAGCTTTATCTTTCAACTTGAAGACTAAACTACCTATTTGGCTCTCTCTAACTAAAATGCTTGTAGTCAACATATGACATGACAGTTAATTAACTATTACATATTAATATGTGTTTCAATTTACTATATAATAATTGATACATACAGAGTCCCCTCTTAATTGTTAATAATGTTCTCAAAATTATTACATCACAATTCATACTAAAAGGTAACTATATTTATCGGAATTCATGAAATAATTTCACATGTACGCAAATATTATGAATTGGTTTGTATAAGTGAAGTTCAACAAAGTAATGTTATATTGTAAGAATATGCATTCATTTTGTGGTACTCTCAGGAAAATAACAAGGAATTATAATAATAGAAAAAATGTTATATAGAAAAAAAAATGTGTAAGATCAACAGGTGGGAACCAAAATCAAGAAACTATGGACAGAGACGTACATGTTTGTTAAGCGGAAGACAAATTTAACGTGCTAACCTTCTTCGTGATATTCGTGATACTACTATTGGCGTATGTTCTTCTTCCAATGGAATTTCTTACTAATTTGTTATCTTCATTTATGCAATTCTTCTTTGTGACATAGTGCCACTATACGTATAAGGCTACAAAACAAAAACAACTATATATATATATATATCCTCACTACAACTTCTCTGTGGTGGGACTAAATAATCGACGGCGAATGCCTACGTTACAACGAATGTCTGCACTGGACGTTGCGCAGTGGACTTAAATCGTCGATATGCTCAATAGCAAAAGTAAACTGCCCTCATTGGTATTCATACTCAATGGACAATAAATTATTTAGCCTGTTAAACATACGTATTAGCTTTACTAAATAACATATTAGCATTGCTTATAAACGAAGCATTTGATAGTCAAAAAGAATACTTCCATGTTTCCTTCTTCTGCGAGGTAATTACCGCCAATAAGTATCTATCATTTATATGATAATTCACGAGGTTGCTGGTCGATAAGGCCTTAATTGAGTTATATTGTACTTCCCAATGGTCTCGTCACTGTCTAACTTCTGTAGCACATAACAGTTCTCGTTTATCTTTCCCTTATTTTGATATTACAGACTTGTAATTTTAATTTTGTCAAATTTCCCCTTTGTTGTAACTAGTGACCGGTGTTCGGGGTATAGTATCACCGATCTCTACTAGTTTAACTGCATTGGGTTACTGGTAATGGTGGTAGGTATTTCCCGCGTAACCATTGAGTCCGATATCGCTTCTATGCCCTGCGGATTAGCATAGTAGACTGCAGTATTAATAGTTTCTTGCTTCTGAAACTGCGTAGAAAACTGAGTAGCTGACCGATCTGGTTTAGTATAAGCATTTACATGATCTCCTGGTATGGGGTTGTTATATATGTCATTTCTCGACTGATTAATCTGTAGTGAGTTACAGTGATTTCTGTTTAGAGCTTGTGTGTTTTGTGTAGGCTGAGGTATGTCGACCGAACGATTTTCAACAGTTCCTTCATAATATTTGAACACGCCTGCTTCGTTCCTATGTGCATGTTTATTTTCTCGTTGTCGAGGTGATCTAGAATGTTTATTCGGCGATGTCGGTGGAGTATTGTACGAACATTCGCCGCTCCAATTCCTTTGTGGTGTTGATTGTGGTCTATCATGACTTTGACGATATTGATTTTTTTCGGGTCTAGTGTACCAAGAATCATCCTGTTGTTTTCCAGAATCTTTTGAATACCGTTCTCGCTGTCGGTGATAATGTTTGTGGTTATTATACCACTCATTCTGATTACGTTTGGGCTTGTTATTACGCCATACTAACGTATTAACTTGAGGTGTGTGACGAGTGTTATTTTGTTTATCGCCCTCATTGCGACGCTGATTCCAAGGCTGGTATACAGGGTTAGGTTTGGTATATATAGGTCATTGTTTCTCCTCGCGATCGATGTTGTTAGTTCGATTCTGACGATCTAAACGTACGTAAGCTAACAATTGTTCTCTAAAATCCGAAATATTCTCGAAATTTCGTCCGGACGAATGAAGCTGGTATCTCATTGGTAATTGTCCTAAAACCATTGCTACAAATTCCCCGTCGTCCATCTCTACATCTAAATATCTCGTTCGTTCGAACATATCACTCAAGTGTCCCTCTAACGATCTATTTCTCTTTGGATCAAATTTTTCCCCGTGTAACATCGCACGTAGATTTCCCTGTAGTTTCAAACTCCAATATTGATTTAGAAATAATTTCTTAAACTGTTCGTAAGATGATATGACATGATGATGCACTTCCCACCAATAGTAAGCTGTGCTCTTCAAACTGCTACTTAAACATTTTAATTTTTCACTTTCGGTAAGGTTAAAATGGGATGAATACTCTTCGAACGTTTTCAAAAATTTTCGTGGATTTTCGTGAGATTTAGCCGAGAATGTGGGCTTATCCTCCACCCAATGACGTGAAGGATGGTTCAAAACTGATGTAGGATCAATCATCACAATAGGTTGTCCGTCAACTGTATGCACTGTTTTCCCTCGCGTTTCATTGCCCGTGATATTACTGTGCACAGGTATAGATGAAAATGTAGCACGTGTTTCTAATGGAATTGTAGTGTCTGAACTCGCAGTTGGTAGGTCTGCGCGTTGTAGTGAACTTCCTTGAACTCGACTCTCTAATTGCGCGATTCGGTGAGTTACTATTTGAATTTCGTCTGATGTATCTGTTTTGTGTTGATTTAGTTCCGTACGAACCTCTGCAAACTGATTTTCCGTAGTCCGAACATACTGCGAAATCTGTTCCTCTGTTGTACGTTTTGCAGTTTCTTGACACGTTGCCTCGGTGTTGACTAGGCGTTGATTTATGTCGGATATCTGTTCATCTACCGTTGTGAATTTAACCTTTACCGACTCGTTAAAATACCGTACTTCATTACGGGTTTCGTGTATTTGCGAAGCGAAATGTTGCACGACTTCTGTCATTCTATCATTTACTTTATCAATTTTATCAGCTAGCTTACGCGTTAACTCTTCCGACTGTCTACGCGACTCTTCCAACTGTCTACGCGACTCTTCCGACTGTCTACGCGACTCTTCCGACTGTCTACGCGACATCTCCTCCAACTGTGTACGTGACTCTTCCGACTGTCTACGCGACATCTCCTCCAACTGTGTAGTTAATAGTTGTGCGATTCGTGTCCAGTCGTCTGCATTAAGTGTGCTAGTAACATTACTCTGTGTATTAGCTGTGGGCCTAGAAATATTTACATGTTCCGTGTCAGTTTCAACTCTTTCGACCTGTGGTTCTATGACAATCCCTTCACTAACCTCCATGTTTGCGATACTGTTCTTGTCTGCCATGTCGTTTGTCTTGATAGTTTCCTGATGGGTGGGCCCTTCTCTACCGTTTTCTCCGTTATGTTTACGCCTCAAGAAATAAGTGGTTTCATCCATAGACATTATCTTTACCTATCCTTGCCTGCTAGTTATCCTGTTTAGTGGCCCCACGTTGTGGCGAAACTTTATTATCTCTGTAGAACGTGGTATATTTAATTATTGCAATTGGGCGCCTAATTATATATATATTTTAAAAGTAATGCCAAAGGTTAGGAATTTTGACGTAACTAGTTATACCTTCCAAAATATTAGTTTTTTTATTATTACCTTGACTTAACAGAACAAGCGAACATAAATGACATCTATTTAGGTAATCAAATAGTCTCATATATACTATATCAGTGATAGTTATCTGTATGCGGACATATATTCCTAGAGAGCCAAAATCTAAGTAAAGGTATTTCATACTAGTAATGTCTCGATTCACGTAACCTTACGTCTAGTTCAGTTGTTCGGAGACACTGCGAACTCTGCAGCACTGGACATCTGGGTAGCGGTAACCAGAGACAAGGACGTTTTCGACCAGCTGAAAACTACGAATACTACTGTTCTAGTTGTAAAATTAGATGACGACAGTCCAGCATCCTCCTCTGATCCTGAAAAGTCTTTATAATTAATTTGAAACGATCTCACCGACGTAGACCACATGGAACCTTGGATGTATGGTTGTCATGGTTGTGACGGGAACTCAGGCCTCAGAATTCTTGTGACAGCGACTGACGGCTCCGACCATCGTCCTTCAGGGATGGAAAGTACGAAGATTCGAACCCAGGATGGTCATGAATGTAGAGTAAGTTCATTCTTGAAGTTCGGAAAATCCATAATTCTGTCAAATTAATGCAGAATTTCATGAACCCAACTTGATGTCTACCAAAATAACGGAACTCTGCTGTAATCTCTTCTTGTGAGCTGAACGGAAATGTAAAGAGAAGTACGACCCTCACTCAGTACGTATCTTCCTATCCAGATAATTTTTTCTTATTTTATTTGTTTTTTTACACATCCATATTCCAAAAACCACTATCGAACGAATACCTGTTTATAGCAACCATAGATGAACTAACCAAAGCTGGAATTGAAAATCCACAGACTTATGCAAGTAGGAATAACGAGAATTTAAACCGCGCTAAAATATAGTAATGGTTTTATAAATGCATAGATAAAATAGCTTTGCAATAGCATCATTAATTAGATTTGAGGCTCTCTATTCACATCTTTCTCCTACTGTTTTTAACATAAAACCTTTTAAATAAATTACATCAATTTTGCACTCATAAACTCATAAAAAAAAAGGAAAAAGAAAAACTGTAAACATAGTGACGGTTTACAGAGCCGCTCCAGATGATTGAATGTTAATTACATTGGAATTCTTGAAATCATCTTAATTTTTTTCTCAAATGGAATAATCTATGTACAATATTTCCTCCTAGTCTATGATAAGGTCTTTTTAACAGAAATCCATTTAGATGCAATAAACAAATAAATACGATCATAATGTTGCTCTTAGCTGTGAAGGTACAATGTAACATTTACCAATTAAATTACGTTTTCACATAGAATTACAAATAATTAACCAAACAAACAACATAATCCTTCAAACAAACTTAAACATATAAACAGATACATTAATATATGACATAAATCATTATTCATTTCAATCAAAGCTTGAAGTTGGTTAGTACCCATTTTGTAATGTTGCTTAAAGTTTTTGTCTTTCAACTGGATATATATCATATAATCTTGATGTTTAATCACTTCACAACTATCTTAATATAATAGTGTCCACTTCTTATTTTCTGAAGGTATCGTGTGTCACTTTACACCAAAAATAGTTTATAAGTATTATAGTTTAGGTAGTCTTTTCTTTTTAGCTTTATCTTTCAACTTGAAGACTAAACTACCTATTTGGCTCTCTCTAACTAAAATGCTTGTAGTCAACATATGACATGACAGTTAATTAACTATTACATATTAATATGTGTTTCAATTTACTATATAATAATTGATACATACAGAGTCCCCTCTTAATTGTTAATAATGTTCTCAAAATTATTACATCACAATTCATACTAAAAGGTAACTATATTTATCGGAATTCATGAAATAATTTCACATGTACGCAAATATTATGAATTGGTTTGTATAAGTGAAGTTCAACAAAGTAATGTTATATTGTAAGAATATGCATTCATTTTGTGGTACTCTCAGGAAAATAACAAGGAATTATAATAATAGAAAAAATGTTATATAGAAAAAAAATGTGTAAGATCAACAGGTGGGAACCAAAATCAAGAAACTATGGACAGAGACGTACATGTTTGTTAAGCGGAAGACAAATTTAACGTGCTAACCTTCTTCGTGATATTCGTGATACTACTATTGGCGTATGTTCTTCTTCCAATGGAATTTCTTACTAATTTGTTATCTTCATTTATGCAATTCTTCTTTGTGACATAGTGCCACTATACGTATAAGGCTACAAAACAAAAACAACTATATATATATATATATCCTCACTACAACTTCTCTGTGGTGGGACTAAATAATCGACGGCGAATGCCTACGTTACAACGAATGTCTGCACTGGACGTTGCGCAGTGGACTTAAATCGTCGATATGCTCAATAGCAAAAGTAAACTGCCCTCATTGGTATTCATACTCAATGGACAATAAATTATTTAGCCTGTTAAACATACGTATTAGCTTTACTAAATAACATATTAGCATTGCTTATAAACGAAGCATTTGATAGTCAAAAAGAATACTTCCATGTTTCCTTCTTCTGCGAGGTAATTACCGCCAATAAGTATCTATCATTTATATGATAATTCACGAGGTTGCTGGTCGATAAGGCCTTAATTGAGTTATATTGTACTTCCCAATGGTCTCGTCACTGTCTAACTTCTGTAGCACATAACAGTTCTCGTTTATCTTTCCCTTATTTTGATATTACAGACTTGTAATTTTAATTTTGTCAAATTTCCCCTTTGTTGTAACTAGTGACCGGTGTTCGGGGTATAGTATCACCGATCTCTACTAGTTTAACTGCATTGGGTTACTGGTAATGGTGGTAGGTATTTCCCGCGTAACCATTGAGTCCGATATCGCTTCTATGCCCTGCGGATTAGCATAGTAGACTGCAGTATTAATAGTTTCTTGCTTCTGAAACTGCGTAGAAAACTGAGTAGCTGACCGATCTGGTTTAGTATAAGCATTTACATGATCTCCTGGTATGGGGTTGTTATATATGTCATTTCTCGACTGATTAATCTGTAGTGAGTTACAGTGATTTCTGTTTAGAGCTTGTGTGTTTTGTGTAGGCTGAGGTATGTCGACCGAACGATTTTCAACAGTTCCTTCATAATATTTGAACACGCCTGCTTCGTTCCTATGTGCATGTTTATTTTCTCGTTGTCGAGGTGATCTAGAATGTTTATTCGGCGATGTCGGTGGAGTATTGTACGAACATTCGCCGCTCCAATTCCTTTGTGGTGTTGATTGTGGTCTATCATGACTTTGACGATATTGATTTTTTTCGGGTCTAGTGTACCAAGAATCATCCTGTTGTTTTCCAGAATCTTTTGAATACCGTTCTCGCTGTCGGTGATAATGTTTGTGGTTATTATACCACTCATTCTGATTACGTTTGGGCTTGTTATTACGCCATACTAACGTATTAACTTGAGGTGTGTGACGAGTGTTATTTTGTTTATCGCCCTCATTGCGACGCTGATTCCAAGGCTGGTATACAGGGTTAGGTTTGGTATATATAGGTCATTGTTTCTCCTCGCGATCGATGTTGTTAGTTCGATTCTGACGATCTAAACGTTCGTAAGCTAACAATTGTTCTCTAAAATCCGAAATATTCTCGAAATTTCGTCCGGACAAATGAAGCTGGTATCTCATTGGTAATTGTCCTAAAACCATTGCTACAAATTCCCCGTCGTCCATCTCTACATCTAAATATCTCGTTCGTTCGAACATATCACTCAAGTGTCCCTCTAACGATCTATTTCTCTTTGGATCAAATTTTTCCCCGTGTAACATCGCACGTAGATTTCCCTGTAGTTTCAAACTCCAATATTGATTTAGAAATAATTTCTTAAACTGTTCGTAAGATGATATGACATGATGATGCACTTCCCACCAATAGTAAGCTGTGCTCTTCAAACTGCTACTTAAACATTTTAATTTTTCACTTTCGGTAAGGTTAAAATGGGATGAATACTCTTCGAACGTTTTCAAAAATTTTCGTGGATTTTCGTGAGATTTAGCCGAGAATGTGGGCTTATCCTCCACCCAATGACGTGAAGGATGGTTCAAAACTGATGTAGGATCAATCATCACAATAGGTTGTCCGTCAACTGTATGCACTGTTTTCCCTCGCGTTTCATTGCCCGTGATATTACTGTGCACAGGTATAGATGAAAATGTAGCACGTGTTTCTAATGGAATTGTAGTGTCTGAACTCGCAGTTGGTAGGTCTGCGCGTTGTAGTGAACTTCCTTGAACTCGACTCTCTAATTGCGCGATTCGGTGAGTTACTATTTGAATTTCGTCTGATGTATCTGTTTTGTGTTGATTTAGTTCCGTACGAACCTCTGCAAACTGATTTTCCGTAGTCCGAACATACTGCGAAATCTGTTCCTCTGTTGTACGTTTTGCAGTTTCTTGACACGTTGCCTCGGTGTTGACTAGGCGTTGATTTATGTCGGATATCTGTTCATCTACCGTTGTGAATTTAACCTTTACCGACTCGTTAAAATACCGTACTTCATTACGGGTTTCGTGTATTGGCGAAGCGAAATGTTGCACGACTTCTGTCATTCTATCATTTACTTTATCAATTTTATCAGCTAGCTTACGCGTTAACTCTTCCGACTGTCTACGCGACTCTTCCAACTGTCTACTCGACTCTTCCGACTGTCTACGCGACTCTTCCGACTGTCTACGTGACATCTCCTCCAACTGTGTACGTGACTCTTCCGACTGTCTACGCGACATCTCCTCCAACTGTGTAGTTAATAGTTGTGCGATTCGTGTCCAATCGTCTGCATTAAGTGTGCTAGTAACATTACTCTGTGTATTAGCTGTGGGCCTAGAAATATTTACATGTTCCGTGTCAGTTTCAACTCTTTCGACCTGTGGTTCTATGACAATCCCTTCACTAACCTCCATGTTTGCGATACTGTTCTTGTCTGCCATGTCGTTTGTCTTGATAGTTTCCTGATGGGTGGGCCCTTCTCTACCGTTTTCTCCGTTATGTTTACGCCTCAAGAAATAAGTGGTTTCATCCATAGACATTATCTTTACCTATCCTTGCCTGCTAGTTATCCTGTTTAGTGGCCCAACGTTGTGGCGAAACTTTATTATCTCTGTAGAACGTGGTATATTTAATTATTGCAATTGGGCGCCTAATTATATATATATTTTAAAAGTAATGCCAAAGGTTAGGAATTTTGACGTAACTAGTTATACCTTCCAAAATATTAGTTTTTTTTATTATTACCTTGACTTAACAGAACAAGCGAACATAAATGACATCTATTTAGGTAATCAAATAGTCTCATATATACTATATCAGTGATAGTTATCTGTATGCGGACATATATTACTAGAGAGCCAAAATCTAAGTAAAGGTATTTCATACTAGTAATGTCTCGATTCACGTAACCTTACGTCTAGTTCAGTTGTTCGGAGACACTGCGAACTCTGCAGCACTGGACATCTGGGTAGCGGTAACCAGAGACAAGGACGTTTTCGACCAGCTGAAAACTACGAATACTACTGTTCTAGTTGTAAAATTAGATGACGACAGTCCAGCATCCTCCTCTGATCCTGAAAAGTCTTTATAATTAATTTGAAACGATCTCACCGACGTAGACCACATGGAACCTTGGATGTATGGTTGTCATGGTTGTGACGGGAACTCAGGCCTCAGAATTCTTGTGACAGCAACTGACGGCTCCGACCATCGTCCTTCAGGGATGGAAAGTACGAAGATTCGAACCCAGGATGGTCATGAATGTAGAGTAAGTTCATTCTTGAAGTTCGGAAAATCCATAATTCTGTCAAATTAATGCAGAATTTCATGAACCCAACTTGACGTCTACCAAAATAACGGAACTCCGCTGTAATCTCTTCTTGTGAGCTGAACGGAAATGTAAAGAGAAGTACGACCCTCACTCAGTACGTATCTTCCTATCCAGATAATTTTTTCTTATTTTATTTGTTTTTTTACACATCCATATTCCAAAAACCACTATCGAACGAATACCTGTTTATAGCAACCATAGATGAACTAACCAAAGCTGGAATTGAAAATCCACAGACTTATGCAAGTAGGAATAACGAGAATTTAAACCGCGCTAAAATATAGTAATGGTTTTATAAATGCATAGATAAAATAGCTTTGCAATAGCATCATTAATTAGATTTGAGGCTCTCTATTCACATCTTTCTCCTACTGTTTTTAACATAAAACCTTTTAAATAAATTACATCAATTTTGCACTCATAAACTCATAAAAAAAAGGAAAAAGAAAAACTGTAAACATAGTGACGGTTTACAACTCATTTCAAAGATATGAATGCAATTTATAGATAACCACCACACACAGCCCTGTATCTAGTACCTATAACATTTATTGAAATATTGTGAGTAGTATGTAAATGGGGCTTCTGGCACTGGCGCCGGCGTGTGGTGTGTGGTGTCGGTGTCCGCCATCTTGTATTGTGACGTCACGGCGGCCATCTTGGATGGCCTTGATCTTGACCTTTGACCTTGACCTTGACCCCAGCGGCCATTTTGTATCCGCCATCTTGGAACCGCCATCTTGGATGATGCCATTTTGTTTTCTCGAACTTTCCGCCATTTTGTTTTCCGCCATTTGAATTATGACGTCACCGTTGCAATTTCCGTTACGCCCGCCATCTTTAACTATTTTATTTATTATCCGATTTTAATGAAAATTTTTTTAAAAATTATAAAAAAATTAAATTAATAAAAATTTAATAAAAAATATTTAAAAACACTAGAAAATGTTCCCATAGTGGCTTAAATTCCCTATGGTCAAGCCACTCTAAGCCGCATGCTGTGGGGAGCTTATATCGTGACCTTGGCGGCCATATTGGATTATAGATCATTGCTCATTTTGTTATGGTAGCCATCTTTAACTTTTTTATTTATTATCCGATTTTAATGAAAATTTTTTTAAATTAAAAAAAAAATTAACTTATAGAAAACGGATTGATTAGATAGATTCCTGTCCTTGGTTCGAAACCAGTGAAGGCAAAAAATAAAATTAAAAAGATCCTTCCTCCACTGAAGCTACCTACAGACTGACTTACCATCAGTAACAAGGTATATATCGTAAACTGATATGACGTCATGTCCGCCATCTTGGCTTCATCCACTGGAGACTATCATCTTGTTTTCGTCTGCTAGAGTGTGCAGGCGACATGTAAGTATAATTTTCTGTTCAATATACCTTTAACCTCGACTGTTGGCATTGAACTTTGACTGTGACCTTGAATGTTGACCTTGACCTTGAACTTTAACCTTGACATTGAAATTTGACCTTGACCTTGAAAATTTGACCTTGACCTTGAAATTTGACATTGACCTTAAAATTTGACCTTGTTCTTGAAATTTGACTTTGTCCTTGAAATTCGACTTTGTCCTTGTCGACCATCATGGATCCGACATTTTATGTTCAGTACATGCTACCAGGAGCTATCACCTGCTAGTGCTCATTGCCACCATCTTGTTTTCGTCTGCTGGTGGCCACCATCTTGTGTGTACTAGTCTTACCATCATTACCAACATTACCTTCATGCTAGTTTTATTCTAACCCGCTAGAGTACGTAATCATTTATTATTACTGAGGTGCCCGGCATCTTAAAATTCGGATGTCATCTTGAAAATTCAAAATAACTAACGCACAAAATAGGGTATAATACCAAAATTCATTAAATAAATTTACAATCAATAAACTGATTAATTAGGTCGACGTAGGTCCTTGGTACGATCCTAGATGATAAAAAATTAAATATAAGATCAATTTAACATAATAGTGACAGGTTCGAGAAATAAAACAAGATCTTTCACAAAATAAATTTTATTACATTATTTCTATTCTACTACAGGATAACTTGCGAAGGTTAGTAATATTATAAAAATTTAGGTCTGCATAGGCGTGATATGACTAATTCGTAGCTCCAATCGGTTTATACTCGTCAGAGTCCAGCCAGAACCTTTACAGACATAGTTCTCCTCTTCTTGACAGAGTTTCTGGATTCCGTTTTTAACAGTTTGCTTCACATCGTCAGAATTGTAAATTATTCACCAGAATAATCAAACTAGGTGATCCTTACACCGTCGTCGTCGTCAGTAACAAACTGAGCGACCTTCTGTCTAGGACTCGCTTATATACATGCACCGGTTGGAATAATACGCTAGTCAAATCAAGAACCAATTACTATAATACTCGAGTCAATACATCATTGAAAGAAGAAGCACGCCAAAATAAGGTAACACTTTTGGAAGAAAATTCGACAAATGAAATGGACACGCAATGCACGCACTTGCAGCTTTCATCTCAAGGTATCATTTAAATTTCATTCAAGCGAAGTATCAAGCCAATGACACATCATATTTACATCCTATTGCTCATACCATCATATTTACATCCTATTGCTCATACCATCATCAAAATTTCTCAGCATTATAAATCACATCAGTTATAGAAGGACTTATAGTTTATAACAAGCATCGTTTCAGTCATTGTTCTTTAACAAAATCAAATTTAAAAATTCAAAATATACACGTTAAACAAAAAACCAGGTACGTAAATATTTTATATACTTTATGTACACTGTAGACGTCAAGAGTTTGAAAGTACATATGTAAGAATGGTATTTAATAAAACTCATATTAAATTGTATATGTATTCCCAATAATATACATCAGATCAAAAAAATAGGTTTTATTCTATAAACCATGTATTTCCTAGTTCATGTTTCTTTGAGGACGTAAAAATTATCATCATTTCGCGAACCAAGTAGAAGATTCAGCCTATTATCCTATAATTTGGATTGACTCGATGAACAATTGATCTGTCATGGTACGGCTCCCATTTTCTGTACATATATGTTATTAATAGTCTTAAAATCTCCGCGTTCGTGCCACTATCACAGACGCAAAGTCATCATCACTGTAGTGACCAGTTATAATATCAGGAGCTGCATCAATATCACACATTTTATGATATAGTTTCCTCATTTCAGTTGTCAGAGATTTACCACAATCTATGATCTTGTGAGCTTCACAATATTCTCTATTGTTTTCTAGACATGGTTAGCTCCATTCTCATTTTCTGTAAAAGCTAGTGTGTCCAGTTTTATTATTTATCACATCATCCAAACATCCCAAACTCAATTAAATTATTTAATTATATAGAACAAAAATCATCAAAGTTCCTTTCATTTAATCATAGGAACCACTTCATCTTTTCCACCTATAGTATAGCTTCTTGAACCCAAAAGTCTTTAATTATATAACATGCAGTGTTCTTCAAGAGATGTGGTATACTACCAGTTCTACATACAAAGCCATCTTATCAATAATTTGTTTACACAATAGAGAAAAAAAATCATCACATTATTTTTACGTGTTTTACTAAATTATCACTTCGACTAAAATAATTACCACACCTAGTAATTTCTACAAAGGACTCTTTACCCAAGATATTTTAACCATCATCTCTGAAAACAACCATGTCCCATCTATATTACATAGTAAAAAGGGTTAGTGGAGATAGTACACGCCACAAGTACCAGTCACCCATAGGGTAAGAACCATGTGTTCGATACCTATCTCAGACATTGAAGCAACTCTGTATTATTACCTGCATCATGTAGAAAAATATCTTCCTATACATAAGTTTTTAAAATTATTCACGTACGACTAAGAAAAAGTACCTAAATTCAAGCTCGTTAACCTCAAATATTTTTAAAAATTCTCGAGGCTAGAGACAGAAGTTGTCGAATGAGACATGGAGACAGGCACCTGCAAATGAACATTGAAACTTCGCGTGGGAGGGGCAAGCTTGTTGATTACGTCGACAGTCAGATGTTTGCTCGAGACATGCATACATCACCTCGCTAGCGTTCCAAAACATTACACGTAAAACTCCAGTGAAATCGTAATAAAGCTCATGTAAAGTACTCGCTGGAATCAGTTTAAAAGTGCTAAACACGGATCCAGAGCAGAAAATCAGCCTCGAATGTATAACTCGCTACTATAAAAAAACATTTGTAGTGTATATAACAGATTCAAACCCAATAGCATACTCCTTACTCTGAAAATTATAAGCGGCAAAATATTTTAAATCATGACCCCGGCCAGTAGCCTATACATTTTTTTCGTGAACCCTAAATTCATGTTAGTAATTAGTACGAATGTGTGAGTAATTCGGACGAATAATCGCTTACCAAGTATCCAGAATCTTACTGTTACAGCCCAGCCAGTGCACCAGCTTACTCCGAAGTGTGCGCAATTGATTAACATTATTCAATTTTTTAATATCACCTCCGTAGTGTATAACAATATATGACAGGTTACGATTAAAGACCATAAATTTTCCACAAGGCTGTTAGTTTTATTTCGGGGAGTAATAAATTATTTCTCAGAAATAATAAAAGAAGTTCCTAACAGATTTGCTCTAATGTTACGGCATTACCTGTACCTGCACTTTACCAAATCATCTCCCATAAAAATCTTAAAAATGCAGATGGCATACTCAGACTGAAATAATTTTAGCAAAAAAAAAAAACTGTCTTCAGCATTATTGGTAAACAAAATAATACACACAAACAAGACAAAACGGACATTACAAATCCGACCTAAATTACTTGTCACATGTAGTTTATTACATTAAGATAAACGATGTAGGTTAGGAAAAATAAATAAAAAATTCTTTAATTCAACAATTGTTTTTAAAATTGTACATTTATACACAATAAAATCTGACATGGTATATATATCGTATACATTTTTCACTCCTTGAAACATTCATTTTTATTACAATAAATTATTATAGTTCGTTTTAAGAGTGACAAAATACAATTATTCATACAGATCACGATACATCAGATCAGGAGTGTAACACCTTAGAGGACCAGAGATGATGCTAGAAACCCACCTTTACAGAATTTATAATGTTTTTTTCAAGTAAAGTTTTCGTGTAACCTGTACACCGCACTTCTCACACAGAAATTTTACACGGTCAAGATTTCTTCTGCAGCCATTATTTTCATGGATGCGTGTACTTCGTAGTCGTTCAAAACGTTTACCACAGTAGCGGCACTGATACAGATACTCATCGCAATTATCATCGCTTCCCCGATGTTCAACATGCAAATGAACTTTGCTTTTACAATGCCTAATCAAATTACTTTTGTTTGTGAAATGTACACCACATGGGTCACACGGAAATGTCACACGATTAGCGTTTCTTCTACAGACATGATTTTCATGTCTTCTTGCATGTTGACGGTATTTAAAACTTTTGTCACAGTAACAGCACCGATGTTCGTTAGTCGTTCTTGAATCACCAGTCATTGAAGTTTCCATCGAGGACGAAACGAAGTTCGTAGAGTTTTCCTGTGTAGCCAGCACCACCGGCATTAAAGTCTCTTCTGCTGACGGTATCGCGACTGTTGAAGTCTCCTCTTGTGATGACGTCGTCGTTGCCGACGGGATCTGCACCTTCTCCGCCGTAGCTGACGTCAGGGTTCCCATAGTCGATGGTACAACATCCATCAAGTTCGTCGTTAAAGATGGTAAAGATGCCATCGAGTTCACAAGAACAGGTAATTACGCGTCTTATGCACCAGAAGAATCAAACGAGGTGATCCTTACACCGTCGTCGTCGCCAGTAACAAACTGAGTGACCTGCTGTCTAAGACTCGCTTAAATATCAGCGTCCGCTTGTATAATACGCAAGTCAATACATCATCCATTGTTATTACTAAAAAAAAAATAGGAATTTCAAGGAATAAATGTTTAAATTATATATTGAAACAATTAATCGCACATCCTACATACACGGTTCATTTAGACTTACTAGAAGGATTAAGAGTCTCTGATCAATGGAACTTTCAGAAACCAAACATAATTTTAACTACTCAAATTTAAATTTTATTATGTACAGCTACACATAACCTCCAACTGACTCCAAATGTCTACAACACATTTCTAAAATAATTTATACGATACTGGGCTAGGTCCAAAGTCATTTATTTTTGTACCTCTCATCTGCAGTTCAGGGGTCCTTCAGTGTTGATATAGCTACAGACAAGACATTCCCAGTACCATACATCTTCAAAGCCTTCAGAGTCGATCCTTGTTAAGCCTAATGACAAAAGTCTCCGAAACAAGAGTCCTACTCTATAAGTTTACTATACACTTTTATGCTTTTCATAGCACACATCGATAAATATCTTCGTAAATAACCCAAAATATTATCAGACCACTAGCATTCGATTTATGCACATACAGTAGGACACCAACATATCCATCAACACAAGTCCATTCTACATTAAGCTCCTCACTTATTTTCATCAGTCTACTCGGCTACACTCAGCACACAAAAACTAAATGAAGACAATTAACAACCTAGTATTTATATACATCCAGTCATTTAACAGCATACGGATGGCTAGTTAAATAAGATTGACAGTGATCATGTTAGCAAAGTTTAAATTTATATAGGACCAAGGACCCATTGAACCTTCAGAACCGAGCTACACATACTCAGTGCTGGATGCAAGTTAATTCTACACTCATTTGCCATCACTCATATTACATCATAGACACTTGAATCAACACACATTTTCCATTAATAACATGCAATCAAATGCAAATTAAACATCATCATCGTCACTGAATTTGACACTTTTTTTCCATCATTAACATGCAATCAAATGCAAATTAACGATAATCGTCACTCAATTCGACACTCATTTTCCATCACCAACACTCAATGCTACACTCATTTTCCATAATCGACACTCCATTCGACACTCATGTTCCATCATCGACACTCAATTTGACACTCATTTTCCATAATCGACTCTCTATTCGACACTCATTTTCCATAATCGAAACACATTTTTCATCATCGACACGCAATTCGACACTCATTTTCCATCACCGACACACAATTCAACACTCATTTCCCATCATCGAAACTCAATTCGTCACTCATTTTCCGTCATCGACACTCATTTCAACACTCATTTTCCGTCATAGACACTCAATTCTACATACTCTTTCCAACTTCGACACATTCATTTGCAGGTGCCTGTCTCCATGTCTCATTCGACAACTTCTGTCTCTAGCCTCGAGAATTTTTAAAAATATTTGAGGTTAACGAGCTTGAATTTAGGTACTTTTGCTTAGTCGTACGTGAATAATTTTAAAAACTTATGTATAGGAAGATATTTTTCTACATGATGCAGGTAATAATACAGAGTTGCTTCAATGTCTGAGATAGGTATCGAACACATGGTTCTTACCCTATGGGTGACTGGTACTTGTGACGTGTACTATCTCCACTAACCCTTTTTACTATGCAATATAGATGGGACATGGTTGTTTTCAGAGATGATGGTTAAAATATCTTGGGTAAAGAGTCCTTTGTAGAAATTACTAGGTGTGGTAATTATTTTAGTCGAAGTGATAATTTAGTAAAACACGTAAAAATAATGTGATGATTTTTTTTTCTCTATTGTGTAAACAAATTATTGATAAGATGGCTTTGTATGTAGAACTGGTAGTATACCACATCTCTTGAAGAACACTGCATGTTATATAATTAAAGACTTTTGGGTTCAAGAAGCTATACTATAGGTGGAAAAGATGAAGTGGTTCCTATGATTAAATGAAAGGAACTTTGATGATTTTTGTTCTATATAATTAAATAATTTAATTGAGTTTGGGATGTTTGGATGATGTGATAAATAATAAAACTGGACACACTAGCTTTTACAGAAAATGAGAATGGAGCTAACCATGTCTAGAAAACAATAGAGAATATTGTGAAGCTCACAAGATCATAGATTGTGGTAAATCTCTGACAACTGAAATGAGGAAACTATATCATAAAATGTGTGATATTGATGCAGCTCCTGATATTATAACTGGTCACTACGGTGATGATGACTTTGCGTCTGTGATAGTGGCACGAACGCGGAGATTTTAAGACTATTAATAACATATATGTACAGAAGATGGGAGCCGTACCATGTAAGATTAATGGTTCATCGAGCCAATCCAAATAATGGGATAATAGGCTGAATCTTCTACTTGGTTCACGAAATGATGATAATTTTTACGTCCTCAAAGAAACATGAACTAAGAAATGCGTGGTTTATAGAATAAAACCTACTTTTTTTGAATGATGTATATTATTGGGAATACATATGCAATTTACTATGAGTTTTATTAAATACCATTCTTACATATGTACTTTCAAACTCTTGACGTCTACAGTGTACATAAAGTATATAAAATATTTACGTACCTGGTTTTTTGTTTAACGTGTACATTTTGAATTTTTAAAATTTCATTTTGTTAAAGAACAATGACTGAAACGAAGCTTGTTATAAACTATAAGTCCTTCTATAACTGATGTGATTTATAATGCTGAGAAATTTTGAGGATGGTATAAGCAATAGGATGTAAATATGATGGTATGAGCAATAGGATGTAAATATGATGTGTCATTGGCTTGATACTTCGCTTGAATGAAATTTAAATGATACATTGAGATGAAAGCTGCAAGTGCGTGCATTGCGTGTCCATTTCATTTGTAGAATTTTCTTCCAAAAGTGTTACCTTATTTTGGCGTGCTTCTTCTTTCAATGATGTATTGACTCGAGTATTATAGTAATTGGTTCTTGATTTGACTAGCGTATTATTCCAACCGGTGCATGTATATAAGCGAGTCCTAGACAGAAGGTCGTTCAGTTTGTTACTGACGACGACGACGGTGTAAGGATCACCTAGTTTGATTATTCTGGTGAATAAGACGCGTAATTACATGTTCTTGTGAACACTATGGCATCTTTACCATCTAAAACGCTGAACGTGATGGACGACGCACCATCGACTACGGGAACCCTGACGTCAGCTACGGCGGAGATGGTGTAGATCCCGTTGGCAACGACGACGTCATCACAAGAGGAGACTTCAACAGTCGCGATACCGTCAGCAGGAGAGACTTTAATGCCGGCGGTGCTGGCTACACAGGAAAACTCTACGAACTTCGTTTCGTCCTCGATGGAAACTTCAATGGCTGGTGATTCGGGAAAAACTATCGAACATCGATGCTGTTACTGCGACAAGATTTTCTCAAACAACAGCAATGCTCGACTACATGAGAAGACATGTGTTCAGAATCCTCCTCGCGAAAAGTTTAGCTTTAACAAATGTCGTAAGCAATTTGCGAGGCAGGATAAGTTGAAAAGACACCTGAAGACATGTAGAGGTCCTGCTGTGCGGCAGAAAGTAAAGGTTTCTATACAACAACGATGCATCGATGTGCATAAGAGTATGCCTGGAGATGACGCAACTGCTGCAACAACATCTGGTTCGGGTCTGAAAGGAACGACTTCATCACCACGGTATCCTTGCAGCTACTGTGATATGTCGTTCGCATTTGCTCATGACGCACGAAGACATGAGCGGAGTAA